>NW_019944580.1:35565-47370 GCF_002910315.2 Salvelinus sp. IW2-2015 | reverse complement strand
CTGTAGGGCTCTGTAGTGAAAAGGACAGAGGGATCACCCTGGATATACAGCCTGTCTGTTAACTGTCCCTGCCTCCTGTAGGGCCCTGTAGTGAAAAGGACAGAGGGATCACCCTGGTGATACAGCCTGTCTATTAACTGTCCCTGCCTCCTGTAGGGCTCTGTAGTGAAGGACAGAGGGATCACCCTGGAGATACAGCCTGTCTGTTAACTGTCCCTGCCTCCTGTAGGGCTCTGTAGTGAAAAGGACAGAGGATCACCCTGGTGATACAGCCTGTCTGTTAACTGTCCCTGCCTCCTGTAGGGCTCTGTAGTGAAAAGGACAGAGGCATCACCCTGGAGATGAGAGCTGAATGCTATGTCCTTCTCTAACTTTATACTGGAAGGCCATTTCCTGTCTTCACATTCTCTGTCTGCGTATATTATATCCACACGTCACTTCCTGTCTCTCTTTCCCCTGTTTGGGTTTATAGTGAAATAAAGCTTCTGCATTATTCAACATGGATAACAGATTACATTGATGGTCATCATGTCTAATTTTCATTATTCAGCTCCATGGAACATGATGCAAACATATTTTCACCAGAAATTGAGATGGAAACCTGATTAAATATAGAGATCCCTATTCTGGTCAACATTGGATATTGGCCTTGGATAAGAATGAGTTGAACGATGATCAGATCTTGGCGTTAATAACCAGATATACCCTGACACAAGCGGACACCTGTGAGACTTACGATTGTGTGAGGGAGAATGAATCTCTCTCTCTCTGTCTTTCTCTCTCTGTCTCTCTCTCTCGCTCTCTGTGTCTCTCTCTCCGTCTCTCTCTCTCTCTCTCATGCACACACGCACACCTGATTGAAAGACACCTGTCCTGTGTAAAACGTGGAGGCGGCAGGCAGGAGGGTGAGGAGGTGATGTTACAGTAATCCATTGAAATCGACAGAATACTGATAGAATGAAAAGAAGAGAAGACAGACAGACAGTTAAATTGTGACCCTGCTCATTGTGGTTCTGATTTAATAGATGCATATCAAGTTGCACTTGGCATTCACAGAAATGTGTGAACGATCTCAATGAGCATTGTCTTTCCATAGACCCCAGTCTCAGTCCATAGCTAACTATCTTTAGGTGCACATAAACTGCTGCATTCCGCTGAGACAAAGGTGTCCCTTTGAGCCAATCAGGACACTAGGAATATCAAATACCCTGTATCCATGGAGAAATCTGCTGCATTCCGCTGAGACAAAGGTGTCCCTTTCAGCCAATCAGGACACTAGGAAAATCAAATACCCTGTATCCATGGAGAAAACTGCTGCATTCCGATGAGACAAAGGTGTCCCTTTGAGCCAATCAGGACACTAGGAATATCAAATACCCTGTATCCATGGAGAAACACCAGACAGACTGATATTCATGTTCTATCATGAACAGGCTGACAATGATAGGTGACTACTAGCCAGTCTGTCGTCAACACAGACAAGACAACAGGCCTCATAACAGGCTGACAATGATAGGTGACTACTAGCCAGTCTGTCGTCAACACACACAAGACAACAGGCCTCATAACAGGCCTCATAAACTTCTTCCTGGGGTTTAAATTATAGGATCCCATTAGTCCTGCAGATGGCAGCGCTACTCTTCTTGGTGTTTATCATGTGATCCTAATATAGTTTCTGGTCAAGCAGTCAGCACTCTTCTGGGGTTGATTTATGGGATGCCCCATTTGTTCCTGTCCTAATGGCTAGCAGCTACCTCTTCCTGGGGTTTTATTTTATGGTTCCTATTAGTTCTGCTAGGGGTGCGGGCGAGCATACTACCTTCTGGGGTTCTCATGTTAGGTGATACCCCAATATATCCTGCCAGCGAGGCAGGACTACTACATTCCTGAGAGGGTGTTATTATGAGCCCCATTAGTCTCCTGTCAAAGGCAGCATAGCTACTACTTTCGCTGGGTGTTTTAGTTTATGGATCCCATTAGTTGGGTTCGTCTCCTGCTTTAAGCCGCTGTCAGCTACTAATTCCTTTGGGTTGTTAATTATGGATGGTTTGCACATCCTTTGTTTCCTGCCATGGAAGCACGCATACTCTTCCTGGGGTTTTATTACTGTGATTCCCTCATGGCGTTCGAGTGCAAGGCAGAGCTACTGTTGTCCAGGGGGGTTTATTTATTGGAACTAGGAACGCTCAGTTGAGCTATCCTACGCCGTCTAAGGCACAGCTACTTCTTCCTGGGGTTTAGTATTTTATGGTCAATGCCACCCCCATTAGTTCATTTCGTGTTCGGGTCCAGTTCTGGTTGAAGGGCAGGGGTGACCACATAGCTGGACTTTACTCCCGACTTCTTTGGGAAAAGACCCAGGGGGTGCCCATGCCGTACCCCTCTACGGTGTCCTTCCTTCCTTCCGGTCAATAGGGCCAAAGTGCTTGCCTTTCCACTGAGTCTTGGGTTTAAATAGTCAACTTTGTCCCGGTTTACGTGTGGGGTTCAGTACAGTGGTTCAGGTTTTATTCTCTTCTTTCTCTCTTCTCTGTCTCTCCCTCTCCTCTCTTGATAGAAGTTTTGTCCTTTTGGTTTGTGTTTCCATCGATGCCCTGAGGAAAAGTTTGAGAAGGCCAGTTGCCCCTCGGAATGACCAGAGGAGGAAATAAAATGTTTTAGATATCTTCCCTTCCTGGTTTTTACATAAAGGTGTTTGTTGGAGTTTCTGTTTGTTCGAGTAAACAAAAACGATTGTGAGGCAAGCACAAAAAGTGTTTGGGGGTTTTTAGCCCCATCCGGCCACTTTTTAAGAATCCTTCCAAATTACGTTGGGTGGAAGAAAGAAGAATCGCCTCAATTCTTTCATCATCGGAATTTAATTGTCTTAGAAAGACTATTAGCCCCCACCAGATGTGTTTTCTCCCCCCCCAAATTTGCCCTTGGAGAACCTAGGAGTTTTACTTTCAGGTTAAATCCCCCCAAGGACAAACGCCCCCATCGGCTGTTGAAACATGCCAAAACAGGGGGCCCTTGGCTGGGTTCTAAGATGAGTTGTCCACCCCCGCCCATTATGAAATTTAAGTATTGTTAAAATTAAATGATTAAGTTTGACTAAATGGATTATGTAATTTACCAAGTTGAAACAAGTTTTAACCAAAGGTAAATTAGAGTTTGAACAATTAGGTGGATAGTGAAACAAGTTGATGTTGGGAATTAGAAGTGGAGGTAAGCCCAGTTGATAGTGGGGAACAAGGTGATCATAGAGTGAAACAAGTGATCCTTCCATTAGTGTTCTGCCATGCAGCAAGCTACTCTTCTTGGGTTTATTATGGAATCCCAATTAGTTTCCTGCAAGCATAGCTAACTCTTCCAGGGTTTATTATGGATCCCATTAGTTCCTGCCATGGCAAGCAGCTACTCTTCCTGGTTATTTGGATCCCCTTAGTTCCTGCCAAGCAGCAGCAGCTACTCTTCTTGGGGTCCAGCACACAATAATGGAGCCCTGTTGTGAGGCCTGTTGTGAGGCCTGTTTCTGAGCCTGTTGTGAGGACGGTCCTGTTGTTTGGGTCTAGTGTTTTTAGCCAAAGACATGTGCTAGTTAGTTCAGGTAATATTTGAATCAAGCTGTTTTGTAGGGCCTGAATTATGAGGTCCACCTGCTATTATGTAGAATAAAAATAAAATTATATGAAGGCCTGATATGTCTTTGGTGTATGGGATGTTGATAACGACAGGTGGGGATTTAGTTGCTAGAAGCTTAGTGAGTCATGCCTATATGTGTCCGCCGTGTTGCATGAGGCCTGTTAGGAGGCGGTGTTGTTTGTGGCTTGTGTGTGGTTGGAGGGACGAGACTGGGTGGAGTGGAGTCAGGTGATGCGGAATTAGTTCTCCAGCCTTGTTAATAGAGGGCGTTGATTTGTCTTGTCTGTTGTTGTATTTGGACTTTGGAAATAGTAAAGGATCTGGTCTAGTAAGATCTAACCTATCATGTGGTCATGTGCCTTGGGGTATTTTTCTATAAGAGTTAGTACGTGGTAAATATACAGTGTCTGGGTAGTGGTGTGTTTGTACTCTATTAAGGGTATATGCAGGTATTGATAATATCTAGTGTCCTGATTGGCTATTTCGAAAGGGAACAACGCTGTGATCTCATAAGTTTTCGAAATTGCAAGCACGTATTTTCGATGCTGCAGTGGGGTACAATGGGTAAATTAGTGTGGAGGTGTTTTACTAGTGTCCGACATCTGATTGGGCTGATAATGGGACATATACGCTCGCGATTTTACGTCTCAGGGAATTTGCAGTCAGAGATTCGTACTACTATAGGATGTGACGAAGAGGTTATTTTGTATTACTAGGCTGCTGATATACTGATTGGGCTATAGGGACACGCATATTGTTCTTAGCCGGTAATGGCAGCTAGTTTTGTATGAATGCTACTAGATAGTTAAGCTCATGAGACTAGATAGAGACTCTTGGGGATCTAAAGATGGTATAGACATAGTGGGGATCATTTATGTGAATGTTGTGAATCACTTAATCGTGCGAAATAAGGCCCAATATAGTGGAAGATACAAAGTTGGATATAGGGTCAAATACGGACATTTCTGTGAATTGGGAATCTAGAAAGTTGTGTAGCATAAAACTTTTGAGGTATGCAATCTGATTTAATCAGAACCACTGAGGATGAGCAGGGTCGGGACGGAGATTAATAAACTGTCTTTGTACTGGTGGTGATTAAACGGTCTTTCTTTCATTCTATCATATTCTGTACTGCAGATAATTCAATTGAGATGTAGTCTTGGGTAAGTTCAGACAACGCCTCCTCACAAGGCCAGACTAGCCACCTTGCCCGCCTCCACGTTTTAACTCGGCACACGAAGAGATTGTACATTATCAAAAGTAAGGTCGCTGCGTGTGTGATGAAGAGAGGAGATGAGCAAGACGGGAAGAGAGAAGACTTACAGTAGAGCTGAGTGAGGGAGCAGAGAAGAGGATCAGAGCGAAGAATGAGAGATTGCATATCACTCCCTCAAACACAATCCGATACGTCAGACGGTGATCCAGCTTGTGGTCAGGGTATATCTGGTTATTACACGCAAGATCTGAATTCATCGTTCAACTCATTCTTATCCCAAGGCCAATATACCAAAGTGGTTTGATCCCGTAATTTGGAATAGTTTTAAGGGGAGAATATACTATATGTTAAATAACTCAAGGTTTCCGCATCTCATTAGAAATCATGGTTCGAAATTCTAAGAGGGAAGTAATATTAGTTTCTGGATGATGCATCCAAAATCGACCAGGTTCTTACGAGTCTTGGTGTGACCATATCAGAATAATGGATAGGAAGAACATCTGACCGAAGAACCTCGTGAAGGGTCTTGGGGGATGTGAAGAAAAAAATAATGAAAAACAAACCAGACCTCCTTTGGTCAGTGACATAGGTAAAGTTTTTTAAAAAGATATAAATCTCTACTCTGGTCCAATAAGAACACAAGAACCCCCATAACAAAACAAACGGAGGAGGAGGAGGTACTTATTTAGAGATGTAGGGAAGAAAATTATGTACATAAACAGAACTCCCTCTTTTTCTGTGAGTTCCTTTTTTTGGATTTAGTTATAGAAATATTTTTGAAAAATCACATTATTAGATTAATTATTACTTTTCGGTTTTCTTTTTGGATATGTAATAAATTTTATTTGAATACTAACAATTCCTCTTATTTAGATATTCAATTTCTTTAGTTCCTCTTTGGTTATAGGTTAAAGAAAATTAATTGATAAACAACCAGATCCCTCGGTTGAGTCTCTTTGGTATTTATAGTTTTAGTTATTTTATGAATAACACCATAGACCTTTATTTTTTTCCTGGGTAGTTTTCCCTTGGTGAATTATGTAGAATTATTGTAATGAAATCCTATCTTATTTTTTAGAAATCCCTCCTAATTTTATTTTTTTTTACGAGTATATCAACCTTATTAGTGGGGTATTAGTAGAATTATATTGTAAATCAACATCCTTATTTAAGATTATCCCTCCCTGAGTCCTCTCTCTTTGGGATCATGTTAATATTTAGAAATTATTTTATGTAATAAATAATCTATTTATATCCTTTTTTCTTAGATATCCCTTTTCGGTGTTTGTTCCTTTTGTGTTGGGTAGTTATAGAAAATACTGAAAATACTACCAGATACCTTCCGACGAAAGTTTTCTTGGATTATTGTTCTATGAATATTATGGAAAACCACAGACTCGGGAGTTCTTTGGGTATTAGTAAAAGAATATTTTGAATAAATCACTACCGAACCCTTTCTAGTTTTTTATGAAATTGAAAGTCACAACGTGCTGTAGCCGGGATGTTTTATTAATTTTTTGAGGCTTATGTTGTTTGGGCCTGTTGATAAGTATAATTTAATGGTTTTTGGTCTTTTTCAGTTCCGTCTTGCCTGATTTATATTTCATGGATCCCTTGTCACTCCTTTCATCTTTTTCTCAATCGCGATAATTGGATCCATTTTTCAATTTTTCCTATATGTATATTTGTTACAATTATTTCCCTTTCCTTTTATTTCTTTTTCTGGGTTTATTGATTATATATATTTTTTTGTATATTGTTTCTGGTTTGTGGTTTTGGTTCGCGTTCGGTGGTTTTGTGTGTGGGTGTGTTGGATTATGTGTTGGGTTTTGTATGGATTGAACTTCTTGCTGCCTCAGTTATTGAGAAAACTATGGGAAAAAGGCCCGCCCCCCCTGGAAAAGGGCTTTTTGCAGATGCCCCCTTCTTCCTCGTTCTTTTTCAATCGGGCTTCACCTAGGATCTAGGGATTGCCCCTTTTGTTTTCCCTTGAATCTGTTTGCACTCGTGATGTGTTATTTGGCGTGTTGTATGTTGTTCCCCCAGCTAGCCACCTTTTGGGTTTCTCTTTGTTCAAAGAACTGAAAGGGGAATGTTACCGTTTTTTTTTCTTCCCCCCCATTTGATTCTGGGGATTCCAGGCCCTGAAACCGGTCCTCGATAAATTGCGAATTTGGAAAAAAGGCTTTATTTTTTTAACGTTTTCCTTTGTGGGAACGGAAGGGAAAGTTAGCCTTAACGGTTGTACCAAAAAAAAAAGGTGTTTTGGCCTTGATTTAGTGGGTGGGGCCTGGGAGGAAATTTAATTTTGTTGTGTCCTATCTTGGTTTTTTGTTAGGGAGTTACTCCAAAAACAGTCCAACCTCCATAAATAAGAATAGGTATTTGTTTTTATAAAAGTTCTTATTGGAAATTGGGTTTCTACGTAACGTATTTATTAAAACCTTCCGAATAGTTTTTTTTAAACCAGTTATTCTCCTCTACCAATTCTATTGTTTTTGAGCACAGGGGAATATATGGTTGGGATCTGATTGAACTTAGGGTTTATTACTAAAGAGACTGGGGGGTCCAGGGAGAGGAATGATTAATGTCAGTCGGAAGAAAACACTTTGCAGTTTGGGTTCCCCAGCCGCCCATGCCTCCTGAAGGGGTACACGTTCTTGGCTAAACCCATTGGTTCCCTTGCCAGCTTTTGTATCCATGGAATAGCGTTAAAAATTGACTTGTGTCTAACTTAAATAATTGTTGTGTTTTCTTACCCTTAACATTTGGGCCCCCTTTTACCGGAAGGGAAAGCAAAGGTGATCACACCCCGTTCCCTCCGGAACAGCCCCTTTTTGCCCTCTTCCATGGTTTTGGTTTGGTCATAAAGCTGTTTAAGTGCTACTTGTTAGCTTTTTTTCTATCTCTTTGATAAAAAGTTTGCGGTAGTTGTACTTGCCCACAATAGTGTGAGGATGGAGTATTAAATCGAACACCCTTCAAATGGGGCTTTGGGGGATATCGAGATATATGTCAGTAGGTCCCCTCCTAACTTTCTGTGTTGAGAGGGGGGGGATGCCATATAGGGTACTTTATCCTGGTAACCTTGGTGGATCACACTGAGATTGTAGTTCTGAACGATGATAGATTGCCCCCGCTGAAATATCGGCGCCCATAGAAGGTATAACTTAATTTATATCTCCCTAGATAGATTGTGGTTTAGTTAGGGTCCCCTGACATGTGGGGGTGAGTGATTTAAAGAGTCAGGGAGGCGCGGGGTTATACCATACGGTCTTTGTGAGAGACTTTTACTTAACGATTGTGTGTTAGGGAATGTTTCCATTTAATGATTATATATCTTGTCGGTGCCTTGTTTGGGGAATTCCCCAAATCCAGAGAAGGCCCCACAGCTGTTTTATACCCGTTTCTGTCTTCTTATGATTGGGGATCTTATTTCTATAGGACAGCCCCATTTTGTCTTTTCCTCCTCCTCCCCCATTTCGTGGCCTCCCCTTTTTGTGTTGGGGATCTTGGATACTTTTATGGTTTGTTGTTGTTATTTTTCTTTTTTTTGCTTATCTTGCTGTTATAGCTTGTCATAACGTTTTCCGTTTTCTTTCCGGTTTATTTTGTTTTTGTGGTTTAAGTTTTCTCTTTTTCCTAAATAAGGGATTGGGGAAACATAAACACGCTGCCCATTTGGGTTCCCCTCCTTATTAACGTTATCGTGACATTTCCCCCCCACTCGTCTGTACTTCTTAGAAGCTCCGGTGGGTACGTGGTTCCCTCAAAATGCCCCCGCTATATCCCCGGTATTTCGAAATCCTGGACCACGTGCATGCTTCTTGTTCCGTTCTGGGTGGCCTTAGCCCCGGAAAACAGTTCCCTGTAATACCATCCCCGGCTCTTCATCCAGAACCCACTTTTATTGTCGCCTTTGTTTTGTAAAGTCTTCTTTTGCTTGGTCACGCAAAGGTAAATCAGGGAGGGATAGAGTTTCTCGGGGGTTCCCAGATGTTTGGCCCCAAAATTGAAAGGGTGTGGGACGATGGGCTTGGCGAGGCCCTCTTTGTTATGGCCCCAGTTCCCCCTGTGGTGTATGGGGGAGAAATGAATTGAAAGTCTAGAAGTTTAATTTTACCTGTAGCTAGCCACAGGTGGACCAATGCTGGGTAGAAATGAGGTAAACACTATTTCTTATTCAAAGAAGTTTTTCTTGCCATTAAAATTTCACGGCCACTTAGCCAAGCCCCGCCGCCCCTCCCTGGAGGAAGCGATTTCTTCTTAGTTGCTTATGGCCCTTTTCTACTACAGCTCGGCTCTGCAATCGTGGCGATTCACTGCTACTAAGTTTTTGCCAGGCCCCAGAATCCGGTTATCAAATTCTACGTGGGTGGATTGGTTGAATTATGAGCACATACGACAAAAAATACTGTAAATGGAAAAGCTCTTTTCCTTCCGGGTGTTACACACTGTGTTGTGAAGTAAAACAAGTATAGGAGAGGCCGTTCAATAGACGTGTCAGATCGAGGAGATATGGAGGGTTGTAGGTGAATGTTTATTCCAGTATCAGCTGCCGCAGTTCGCAGTTAAAATATCGTGAAGGGACAACCCTTTTCCCCAGAATACTGATAGATATGAAAGCCAAAAGAAGACGACATTAAATATTAAAATAGAGATTTTCGCGGTTCACTCTTCAGAAATCAACGGTGAAAAAAGGGATGTAGTTCCTAGAAACGGGCCTTCCGTTCCGGTTTTCTCCCCAGTTTTGGGATTGCGGATTGAGCCCTTTAATTTAGAAAGGGGAGGGGGTACTGTTTGCCTATCTACCCTCGAACGTAGTTCCTGGTAAAGGTATCCCACTCGCCGGCCTCCTAATTAGTGGCACCGCCCTTTCTCTTATCCCCTCCATGAGGTGTCCAGGGGGATTTGGGTCTGGTCTCCCCGGGATTAATCCCAAATTAAAATGGTTCCGTTGCCTCTTGAAATCTTTATGATAGTAGAAAGTTTAGGCTGACCCCCCAATTTGGAAGGTTACAATTGAAAAATAAATCCGGCTTGTATATAACTGATGTCACGAAAAAAGCACTTTTTCTTCGGTCCCCCCAAATAAGGAACGACTGTTGGGGGAAAACTCATCTTGATTTTTCTCCATCAATGAATAAGAAAATATGTCCTGACCTCTCTAATCAATCAGATGGCACGCTAATCGAAAAGATAAGCTCAAAGAGGCTTACAAGGGAATTGCAAATTTTGTTCCAGGAGCGGGGGGTGCCGGATTAGCCTCCTTGGAATGACTGAAATCGTGCTGGGCGGATGAGATTCCTAGCTTCCAGTGGGAGAGGTGGGTAACTAATTACAAGATCTTCAATCAAACCGAAAATACACTTGTTGTCCATGGTTTTTTCAATATCCCCCTCTTCCCCCGGGCAGATATTTGGGAAGAGACTCCCCGGGGTCCAGGGGCTGGCCTCAATTAAAGTTTTAACTAACACTATCACATTCGTTTCGTGATCAGTTCCACAGCTCCCAAGTCTTATCCAACCAATCCGACCTTCCCACCTGGCCCTATTCCATCAGGTCCTTCCTCTTCTGATTCTTCCCACGGCAAAGCATCGGACAAGGGGCGGCCCCTCTCGCCGGGCCTCCGGCCCCAAGCTCGACCGATCTCCGCCCCTCAGCCCCAGAAGCGATCGTATTCCGCTCCTGGGTCCCCGGGATCCCGTTCCATCCCTCTGGGTACGGGATTTGTCCTCTGCCGGGTGGCCTTGGTATCACGGCATGGTTTCTCTCCCCAGGCATGGGAGGGGGTTAACGGTCCACACGATTACAAAACGGTCCCTCTGC
Source organism: Salvelinus sp. IW2-2015 (assembly GCF_002910315.2). Classification (NCBI taxonomy): domain Eukaryota; kingdom Metazoa; phylum Chordata; class Actinopteri; order Salmoniformes; family Salmonidae; genus Salvelinus; species Salvelinus sp. IW2-2015. Next base: position 36,701 of record NW_019944580.1, on the reverse strand, counting down.
CTTTCCCGGGGCTCTGCCAGCCTTCATTATCGCAGGGTTAGTTGTCCGCCCAGAGGGCCACACCTTAGGGCTCATTTAATTCACCTAGCTTTACGACTAGTATCAGTTGATCTAAATTATTGTGCCCAATCATTAGCCCACCCTTCAATTTGGACCCACCTTGGGGGCACCTTTGCAACTCTTTTCACCTGTGCCTCTGAAATTTCACTATTGCGCTTAAGATTATAAGATCTGTAACTTTGCTGTTGTCATTTTCGGACTCTGTTTTGGCTGCGTATGGGGAGACTTTTATTAATTGACTTCCATTTTATATTGGGGGTTGTTTCATTATCTTCAGGCTCCACACGGAGCCTTCTATGGATATTTCTTGGCGTTTATTCGTTGGCTTTATGTTCCATTATACAACATCCCTTTCCGAATTATCTTGCCACGGTAACGTAACAATAAACACGTCAAAACCCTTCTAAATAAGTATAAATAGCACATGAGGAAATTAAGGAAATTATATAAACTCCATATTAGATGGCTTTTTAATATTGAATCAGGGCCTCGTTAGGGTTAGGGCATTCCATTGAGGCTAAAAAAAAATCTTGTAGTGCAGGAAGCATAAATTATCCGCCTTAACATCTTATTTGAAATGTTAAGTTAAAGCGAACAAAAGTAGTGTTGTCCGTTTGAGGGGGCCAATAGGAATACAACACAGTTTAAAGTGGAACAGTGTGGAGATCTATGTGTTGAAATTGGCCAGTTTTTGATTCCCAAGGTCTATGTATAATGTGCAGCAACCCTCTTAAGGTGTTAGGGTTTGCCCGTATACCAGGTGGAATGTATATTGGGGCTATTTAAAACCAGCTGATGTCCCGTTCTATTGATGCAACCTTGGTTTATACTTGACCCCCCCTCGCCCTTTCTTTGGGGATGGGATAAGCCCGGGGGCGCTTGAATCTTCTCTATCACAAAACAACTTATCACATGGAGAAACAAACCAGACAGACTGATATTCATACAGTTCTATCATGAACAGGGCTTGACAATGATAGGGACATACCTTGTAAACTCTAAGCCAGTCTTGTCGTCAACAACTACAGACAAACAACAGCCTTCATAACAGGCTGACAATGATGGTGAGGACTACT
>NW_019944580.1:18045-35540 GCF_002910315.2 Salvelinus sp. IW2-2015 | reverse complement strand
CTCTCCCCAGTTTGCAGCATAGAGATGACATGCATACTATTATGAATCTTAGCCTCCGTGTATATGTTAGGCCAGTCGTCTTGCCCTGTTCCTGAAGCCAATTGCTAATTTTCCGAGGTCCCCCTTTGTACGGCACCTGACCAACACGACCTGACATAGTTCAGGTGTGACAAAACTAGAGCGCCTATAGGACCTCCTTGTTGATAGTGTTGTTACCGCAAGGTGAGAACTAGGGCCTGTAAGACTGCCTGTGATAGTGTTGTTAAGAAGCGTAGGAAAACTTTACTCTTCTAGGGTCTGTAGACCTGCTTTTTGATAGTTGCTGTGTAAGAAGTGTAGAAACTTAGGTCTGTAGACCTGTTCCTTGTTTGATAGTGTTGTTAAGAATGGCTTAGAAACTAGACGTCTATAGGACCTGTCCTTGATTGATATCGCTTGTTTAATTTAGAAGGTAAAGAACTAGAGTCTATTAGGACCTGCTTGTCTTATTAGTGTTGTTTAAGAAGGTACGAGAGGCCTTAAGCGTTCGCTTTTGTGTTAGAGGTAGAGCCTGCACTTGCTTGTCGATAGTGCTTTAAGACAGTATGTAGACTAGGCCTGAGTCTAGGCTGCCTTGTTGATATGCTTGTTTAAGAAGGTAGACAAACTAAGGGCCTAGTAGGCCTGCCTTGTTGATAGTGTTCTTAAAGAACAGGTAGAAACTAGGGCCTGTTAGACCTGCCCAATGTTTGAATAATGTCACTTGCTTAGACAGGTTCAGAAACTAGCCTGTTAAGCCAATTTGAATCAACGTCCACTTGCTTATGACAGGTAGTAATAGTGTTAGATCAATTTGTCACTGCTTAACAGGTCCAGATCCAGTATTTAGAAATCATTGTACATTGATCAGTTGTTGGTAATAGAATGGCATTACTTTTTGGCACATTGGTATTTTAACACTTAAAGTTCAATGCTACCTTATATTTCCTCCACAGGGTTGGCACTTGTAAGTACGACTGGTAGTGATCCGTGGATGAGGATGACCTTTCACCAGTGTAACAATTTTAAATTCAAACAAGTTAATGAGTTTGATGAGGGAAGTGAGAAATGGGAGAAGGTGGTCCAAGATGCGTCTGGAGAAGGAGGAGGAGAGGAATGGGTCGGTTGGTGTAGGTGTGTCCAGGCGAGGGCAGATCTCTTACTGTTACGGGACTTAACATTTGCTATCGGCCCAAAAACACTGAGTAGTGAAAGAGCCAATATGGTGGATGTACCAAAGAATCTGCCATTCAACTCCAGTCCGAATGAGGAATAGGAGACAAGGGACTAAGGAGAGGAGAGCCACTTGTTGCTATAGAAATGCCCCGTTTGTCTAGTTCTGGCATTTGCCAGTTCTTCTCTTACTATGGTACTAGAATCCCTAGAGCCTGGTGTGGCTATGAAAGCGATGCCATCTGTTGCCATACGACCTCAATAAGCACACAGAATATGTTATATAGATTGAGATTTTGCTCATGGTCTGCCTCCTAACGATAGTTATCGCGTGTGGCTGTCCAACAGGTGTTGAAACCTCTCGCTCAAACTTCTACGCGCTTGCAATATCCTCGTCCGCCAAATGTGGAAAGAAGTGGAGTAACAATATGGAGAATTTCTCTCAGTCCAGGTTACATCAATCCAATGTTTATAAATGTGTGGAAGGACCTATAGAGCCATTATTGGATCAAGAGTAATGGAGAATCCAACCCATGTACCCTTCCCGTCTTCTCTTCATGCGGCCAAGGTAGATCTGTCACTAGAATCTATAAGCAGGTCCTTTATGCCAGCCTCATAGCGCTTGGGTCGTCTGTTTGATGTCAACAGTGAACTCGTCCTAAATTCTTAAGCCATTCCCTTCTAATGCCATTGCAGTATTTGTGTCCTTTTATGGATCCCCATTATTGCCTCCCAAGCAGCAAGCTACTCTTCCTGGGTTTATTATGATCCATTAGTTCCTGCCATGCGAGCAGCTACTCTTCTGGGTTATTAAGGACCCAAAGTTCTGCCAAGCAGCAGCTACGTCTTCCTGGTTTATTATGATCCCATTAGTTCCTGCCAAGGCAGCAGCTACTCTTCCTGGTTATTATGGATCCCCATTAGTTTCCTGCCAAGCAGCAGCTACTCTCCTGGGTTTATTATGGATCCCCATTAGTTCCTGCAAGCACAGCTACTCTCCTGGGGTTATTATGGATCCCCATTTTCCTGTCCAATGCGAGCAGCTACTCTGGCGTTTATTATGATCCCATTATTCCTCAGGAGCAGTACTCTTCCTGGGATTCATTTGTATCCCATAGTTCCTGCCAAGGCAGCAACGACTCTTCTGGGTTTATTATGGATCCCCATTAAGTTCTTCCCTGCAAGGCAGCAGTTTCTGTTTATAGATCCATATCCGCAGCGTACTTTCCTGGGGTTTATTATGGGATCCCCTATACTTCCGCCGAAGCGCAGCAGCTACTCTTCCTGGTTATTAGATACCATTAGTTCCTGCCAGGCACAGCTCATCTCCGGTTATTATGATCCCCATTAGTATTTGCCAATGCGCCAGCTACTCTCAGGTTTATTATGGATCCCATTATTCCTTCAAGGCCGCAGCTACTTTCCGGTTTATTATGGATCCCATAGTTCGTCTCTTAAGCAGCAGCTACTTTCCTGGGTTTATTATGATCCCATTGTCAATCGTAAATTAAATTAATAGTTCCTGATCCATGCAGCAGCTACTCTTACTGGGTTATGATCCATTATCCTTGAGAGTCTCTCGCTTGGATTATGTCCCAGTGCCAAGCAGCTATTCGATAGATCCCTTATCCTTCCACACTCTCTGTTTATTATGGAATCCCATTAGTTACCTCCATGCGCACTACTCTTCCTAGTTTATTTGGACCCATTATTTCCTGCCAAGAGCAGCAAGCTACTCTTCCTTGGGGTTCACAGCAACATAATGAGCCTGTTGAATGAGGCCTGTATGAGGCCTGTTCTAGGCCCTTCATTGAGGCCTGTTGTTCTTGCTGTGTTGACACAGACTGCGCTATAGTCACCTATCATGTTCAGCCTGAGCTGCTGCCTTGGCAGGAACTAATGGGGATCCATAATAAACCCCAGGAAGAGTAGCTGCTGCCTTGGCAGAAACTATTGGGGATCCTTAATAAACCCCAGGAAGAGTAGCTGCTGCCATGGCAGGAACTAATGGGGATCCATAATAAACCCCAGGAAGAGTAGCTGCTGCCTTGGCAGGAAGTAATGGGGATCCATAATAAACACAAATACCTGAGGCCATTAGAAAGGGACAATGGCTAATGAGTATTTAGGAGGAAGATGACGGTCACTAGTTTGACATCAAACAGGACCCCACAGGCTGAGCTGGCTAAAGGACCTGCTTATAGATATCTAGTGACATCTACTGGCCGCAGGAAGAGAAGACGGGAAAGTCTAGGGTGCATCTCATACTCTTGATCCTAATGCTCTAGAAGTCCTTCCCACACATTTATAAACATTGGATTGATGTAACCCTGGACTGGAGAGAGATTCTCCATATCTGTTACACCACTTCTTTCCACATTTCGGGAGAGRGTATTGGCAGAGTGGTAGAGGTGAAGCGAGAGGTTTCACCTTTTTGGGACAGCGATAAGCCCTATCGTTAGGGAGGAGACATGAGCAACTCGTCATTATATACAGATCTCTGGTGCTTTTGGGTCGCATGGCAACAGTGGCTTCCTTTCATGCCACCACCAGGCCTCTAGGGATATCTAGTAGCCATAGTAGGAGAAGACTGGCAAAGCCACACTAGACAASGGAGCATYTCTATAGKCWACAGTRGCTTCCTCTCCTTGTCCCCTTGTCTCCTTTCCTCCATTCGGACTGAGATTGAATGCAGATTCCTGGTACCATCCACCATATTGCTTTCACCTACTCAGTGTTTTTTTCAGATGAGCAAATGTTGAAGTCCTGTAACCAGTGAGGTCTGACCTCCTGACAACCTACCCACTCGACCCCCATCCTCTCCTCCCTTCTCCAGACCATCTCTGGACACCTTCTCCCATTCCTCACTTCCCTCATCAACTCCATTGAACTTTGTTTGAACTTTAAAATTGTTACACTGGTGAAAGGTCATCCTCATCCCATGCGATCACTACCCAGTCTTACAGTGCCAACCTGTGGAGAATATAAGGTGCATTAACTTTTAAGTGCTTAAAATGACCAATAGGTGGCGCCACACAAAAGGTGACATTGATTCTAATTATTCTGACCTGTCATAGCAGTGACATTGATTCTAACTATCTGACCTGTCATAGCAGTGACATTGATTCTAACTATTCTGACCTGTCATAGCAGTGACATTGATTCTACATATTCTGCAGGTCCTAACAGCCCTTGTTCTACTCTCTAACAACACTATCAACAAGGCAGTCCTACAGGCCCTAGTTTCTACCTTCTTAACAACACTGTCAACAAGGCAGTCCGACAGCCCTTTCTACCTTCTTAACAGCACTATCAACAAGGCAGTCTACAGGCCCTAGTCTCTACCTTCTTAACAAACTATCAACAAGCAAGTCCTACAGGCCCTATCTCTACCTTCTTAACAACACTATCAACAAGCAGGTCCTATAGACTCTAGTTTCTACCTTCTAATTAACAACACTATCAACAAGGCAGTCCTATAGACTCTAGTTTCTACCTTCTTAACAACACTATCAACAACAGTCCTACAGACCCTATTTCTACCTTCTTAACAAACACTATCAACAAGCAGTCCTACAGACCCTAGTTTCTACCTTCTTAACAACACTATCAACAAGCAGTCCTACAGGCCCTAGTTTCTACCTTCTTAACAACACTATCAAACAAGGCAGTTCCTATAGGCTCTATTTTGTCACACCTTGACTACTGTCCAGTCGTGTGGTCAGGTGCCACAAAGAACCTCGGAAAATTACAATTGGCTCAGAACAGGCAGCACGACTGCCCTAAAATATACACGGAGAGCTAACATTCATATAGATTAGTCAATCTCTCATGCTCAAACTGGAGGAAGAGATTGACTTCATCACTAATTGTTTGTAGAGGTATTGACATGTTTGAATGCACGAAGCTGTCGGTTCATACTACTGGCATACAGCTCAGACACCCATGCATACCCCACAAAGACATGCCACAAGATGCTCTTCACAGTCCCAAGTCCAGAACAACTAGGAGATGCACACAAGTACTTACATTAGAGCCATGACTACCATAACTCCTATTCCCACATCATTAAACTGTATCAGAATCAGATTTAAAAGCAGGTAAAAAATACACCTTGGAACAGCGGGACTGTTGAAGAGACACACACAGCACATAAACTCACATACACATGATAACACACCACCTACCATACCATGTACACTATGAGTTTATTGTAAATATGTCGATATGAGTTATGTCTGAAGAACACACTTAAGTGTTTAAAAAAAGGCCAGAATGTCATGTAAATTTTTAATTATATTAATCCTTAATGTGTGACCCAAGAAGAGTAGCTGCCTGCCTTGATTAGCTAATGCGATCCATAATAAACCCCAGAGAGTAGCTGCTGCCTTGCAGAACTAATGGATCCATAATAAACCCCAGGAAGAGTAGCGCATGCTCTTGCTTTTGGTTTTATGCTGGGTTCTTACAGCACTTCGAGATATAGCTATGTAGTAAGCTATATAAAAATAAACCTGATTTATTGCAGGGAACTAACGGATTTCCTTATATCGATACAAATACATCAACAACTGGTATTGTACCAGCCATCCAGCATAACAACTTATTGACCAGCCACCCAACATAACAACTGGTATTGTACCAGCCATCCAAAATAACAACTGGATTGACCAGCCATCCACATTAACAAACTTGTATTGTACCAGCCCATCCAACATAACAACTGGTATTGTACACAAAGCCACCAATCATAAACAACTCTGGTATTACATGCCATCCCAACATAACAACTATTAGTAACCAGCCATCTCAACATAACAACTGTTATTGCATCCAGCCATCCAACTCCCATACCAACTGTATCTGATAACGCAAAGCCACCAGTTAACAACTGATTGTTACCATCTTCCAACAGAAACGTATTTTACCAGCCATTCCAAACATAAACAAACTGATTGTACACAGCCATCCAGTTATAACAACTGGATGTACCAAGCCATCCAACATAACAAACTGTTATTTACCAGGCCATCCAACATAACAACTGATGTACCAGCCAACCAAACATAACAACTGTATTGTGTACCAGCCATCCAACATAACAACTGGTATTGTACCAGCCATTCCAGTATAACAACGGATATTGCACCAAAGCCATCAACATAACAACTGGTTATGACCAGCCATTCCAGATATAACAACTGTATTACAATCCATCCAGTATAACAACTGTATTGTACAGCCCCATCCAACATAACAACTGTATTGCTACATCCTTCCAATAACAACTGGTATTTACCAGCCATCCAACATAAACAACTCGTATGTACGCACCATCCAAATAAACAACTGGTATTGTACCATCCATCCACCATAACAACTGCGTATTGTACCACCATCCAGTATAACAACTCGTTATTGTACCATCCATCCACACATAATCAACTTATTGTACAAGCCAGCCAGTTAAACAACTGTATTGTACCACATCCAGTTATAACAACTGATTGTACAGCCATCCATCATAACAACGTATTGTACCACCATTCCAGACATAACAACTGGTATGTACCATCATTGCCAGGCATAACAATTGTATTGTACCATCCATCCAGTTAAACAACTGGATGACCACCATCCAACTATAACAACTGCTATGTACCACCAGTCCAGACATAACCCAAACTGTATTGTAGCCAGCCCATCCAAACATAACAACTGGAATCTGCAACCAGCCATCCATCATAACAACTGTATTGACCAAAGCCATCCAGTTATAACAACTGGTATGTACCATCCTTCCAACATAAACCAGCTGTATTGTTACCAGCCATCCAAATAACAATCTGGTATGTACCAGCCACTCCAGTTATAACAACTGGTATTGTACCACCATCCAACATAACAAACTGGATATGTACCAGCCATCCAACTATAAACAACTGATACAGCCCATCCCATCATCAACCAACTGTATTGTACCAGCCATTCAACTAACAACTGTATTTACCAAGCCAATTCCAACATAACAACTTATTTACCAAGCCATCCCAGTATAACAAACTGGTATTCACAGCCATCCAACATAAACAACTGGTATTTACCAGCCATCCAGTATAACAACATGTATTGTACCATCCATCCAGGCGAAAAATAACACCATCCAACAACATAATTACCATCCTCCAAATAACAATCTGTAGTGTACAGCCAGCCAACATAACACAACGATTACCACCATCCAACAAAACAACTAGTGTACACCACACCATAACAACTGTATTACCAGCCATCCAGACTCTATAAACGTATTACCATTCCATCACCATAACACACGTATACCAGCCAACCAGATATAACAACTGTATTTACCACCATCCAGATAACCAACTTATTGAACCAGCCATCCAGTATAACAAACTGGTATTTACCCATCCTTCAACATAACACCGTATTTGTACCACCATCCAACATAACAACTGGTATTGTACCAAGCCACCAGTATAACAAACTGGTATGACACGCCCAATCCAACATAACAACTGTGACATCAACACGTATTACCAGCCATCCAACATAACCAACTGGTACTTGTACCACCATCCACCATAACAACTGTATTTACGCCCTCCACTAACCGTCCAGCCATTTCACGTATAAACAACTGATATGCCACCACCAAAATCCAACATAAACAAACTGATATTACCACCATCCAGTATAAACAACTGGTATTGTACCATCCACCAGTATAACACTAGGTATTGTACCAGCATCCACACTGAACAACTGCGTATTGTACCATCCTTCCCAACATAACACAACTGGTTATTAGTACCACCTATCCACACAAACAACTTGGATTGACCTTAGTCCACTCCCAACATAACAACTGGTATTGTACCATCCATCCACCATAACCAAAACTTGGTTATTGTACCAAGCCCCAATCCAGTATAAGCCAACTGATATGGTACCATCCCATCCAGCCATACAACTGGTATTACCAGCCATCCAGTATAACAACTGGTTATTGTACCAGCCTCCAGTTATAACAACTGTATTGTACCAGCCATCCATCATAACAACTGTATGTACCAGCCATCCAGCATTAACAACTGGTATTGTACCAATCCATCCAAGGCATAACAACTGGTATTTACCATTCCATCCAGTATAACAATGGTATTGTACAACGCATCCAATAACAATGTATTTACCAGCCACCAGCTATTAACAATGGTATTTTACCAGACCCATCCAGGCATAACACATGGTATTGTACCACCATCCACATACAACTGGTAGTACCACCATCCAACATAATCAACTGGTATTGTACCATCCATCCAACATAACAACTGGTATTGTACCAGCCATCCAGTATAACAACTGGTATTGCCTTGGCATTAGCTAATGGGGATCCTTAATAAATACAAATACAAATTATGGGGTATTCTGTGTAGATGGGTGAGAAAAAAAGTCAATGAAATCCATTTTGAATTGAGGCTGGATGTCTAGCCCACATTTTCCGTACTTGACTCACATATTATTTGCTTAGCAACGCACGAGTTGAAAATATTGAACGCATACGGTACACAGAACTCACCGCAGCCAAGTGCGGAACTAGCGTTGCGGACTGCTCCSTTTGCAATGAATTACTTCCAGCAGAACCAATGCATCTGGTGGACACGAGGCTTCATCTCAATATCTCAACATTTCGCTGAGCACACAATAATGCGATTGTTGTGGATAGTCAGATTAATATAATAGTTTGATTAAAAGTTTACATGCTTTGCAAGATGAACGATTCCCCTAATAATCCTGTTTACATGGACACATCTGCAATCAGACTACCTAACGGCACTCTGATAAATGCGGAAAATCGCCAATTAAAATAAACGTTTTACAACAGTGACCATGTTATTTTAGGGAAGAATATTTGATTCTGAGATCATATAAAGTTTGTATGTGAAAACTACTCTTAACGCATCATGTCCACCAGATACATCAAACTCTTCGCGTACCCGGAGGAAGTCATTCATTGTCAATGGAGCAGTCCAGAACGCTCGTTGGGAGTGCCGCACTAGGCTGCGGTGCGTTCTGTGTACCGCATGCGTCAATATTTTCAACTGGTGTTTCTTTACCGTGAGGTGGTACAAATGGAGGTGCGGACTTGGGTATTCTTCTMAAATRYATATTTGTGTTCTATCTARAGCGTATAGCGGGGTACGGAAGTCAACTGTCAATTTTTCAAGTGCGATTCCAAACATAAGAATGTGAAAAGGCAAGTATGTACTAAGTTTAGCTGAAGTCCTATAATCACACGCTATATCAAACTCTGTGCCTGTCGTTGTTTCTTCGCCATATGAATGGGTTTTGCTGTGTGATTGGCTGTGTTGGTCATGTGGTTATTCTCCAACTGCCGCTTCAAATCTTCCGCGGGRAGAATGCGTTTATTATAGACGGAGAGAAAGGGGAACAGAAAGGTCCAACTCGGTGGAAAATCTGTCTCCCTTCACCAGGCAAGGAGTTTTTCTATGCAGATCAATTGGTGTCGAATTTTGGTCCCCCCCCCCCAAAAATGATGACATATTTGCAACGTGAAGTTTATTTGATCGAATAGAAGTTTCGTAATGCTTAATTTGTCACGAATGTACTGATATAAGTAGGACGGGTGACATCCCGGCAACTTAGAGAAAAAACACTTGATATTGTAATGAAACAGGCAGGGAGCAGGTCTCGAACCCTCGACCTCCTAGCCCGAGATCCGGCGCGCTATCGACTGTGCCGCAAAAGCATGCTCAAGCGGCAGAGTCGATTTCCGCGCTTATAAACCCAGGGTCGTTACAATATATATTCATGTAAGAGACTCGTAGTAAAGCGTCTCTCTCCGTTGAATACAGGCGGTTGAAGTCAACAACACTCATTTCATATTCTAAAATTGCATATCATTGGCTACCTGTCATGACTACGCTGCTGTCATGAATTTGATTGGTTCGTTGACGAGTACGTCATGGAAATGACATCCCTTCCCATTTTTATGCTAAAAAGTCTCAACGGAATCCTTGGGACCTCCTAACTCTTACGTCACCCCATTGAAGGTGACATTTAAAACGGTTAAGGTAAAGGTTAGAGTTATGGTTAATGTTAGCGTGAGGGTTATTGTACGGACGTCCCAATGATCCCGAATAGCACAAGCGATGTTCCAGCCAGACAACCTCGCAGAAAGGGAAACGCCTCTGGACGAGCAGAATGTAACGACGTCTCTGATTGGACSTGCAGGATGTAACGACGTCTCTGATTTGCCGAAAGCATTGGCGCTTGTGAGCATCTATTTTGAACGTAAATACAGTCAGCTGCAGTTACTTCCTCAGAACTTGAGTGGGGCCTGTCAGGGAGAGGACACAGCTGTGCAGCTCTCTGACAGAATATAAAGTCTGTACTTTTAAGCCAAGATGCTGTTCTAAATTGTGGTTTTCCAAGACGGGGTCTGCAAACAGCTTGCCATGGTTGTTTTGCATTTATTACTCTTCACACTCATTCTGCAAGTTTCCTAATTTGGTTAGCTAGCTTGATTTTTTTCGGCCTGTGTATTTTCACCGATATTTTGGCCTTCTTTAACAGGCATCTAAATTGAATTCCATTCAAGGAACTATCATTGGATTTACCTTGTAAAAATGGAAAACGTTACCAAAGATTTCAGTCCAGTCACCTTGACCAGCAGGCCCGACAGAGTCTCCGGGCTTTCCTCGATGTCGGACATGATGATGGCCTCGCCTTGCATCAACAAAAGTCTCTTCTCTCCTGGACCCACAAATGTACTGTCTCCCGTCACTAATCTGGCCCTAAACATGAACAATCTAGCTGGACTTGGGAGGTAAGAGTGTAATACAATGTATGTTGCTATGCTAGTTAGCTATGTTGTTTTCATCTAACTGCGTGAAAGCTGCACGATAACTACATTTGGGACATAACATCGGGAGTCTGTTTGCACTCTTGAGTTTTGCATTGTTCTGGTGGTCTGCGACAGAAAGTAACCCTACCACCATATAGCCGGCTTCACCGCAACAAAAAAACGTTTATATTGTGGTAGGGTTGTTTTATAACCATTAGTCCAAACCCGATCATTGGTCCAACCAGTCTGCAACTAAACTAAAGTTTCACCCGTTTCGTTCGCTTCAGTTAAGAAACGTTTGCAACAGAATCGGCATATGAATACGCCCTCATAGCTGTAGTTGCTAACTATTTCAAGCTAATGGAAATGGTAGTTTGGCTGGTTGTTAGTAAAGTTAATGATCTATGTAAACCCGTTCCTTTACCAGCCAGCAATTGACACTCCAAAGGGAAACAACGTGTGCCCCTCCTGAAGTTCTCGTCCGTCGCCTCTGACTGCTCTCTGATGCAGGTACGACAAAATGTTTTGACCCTAATAGTGTCTAATAATGTTGGCAATAGGAATTTGGCTTGCTATTTAAAAAGGATCAATATTTATTTTGCGAGGTGTGTAGCCCGTTATATTTAGTCATTCCTGTTTTTTAAATTCTGCTCTTTTCAGTTGTGCAGTTTGACCACCTTGAAAAATGTGTAGAATATTTTTCCTTTTTTACCAGTACAGGATACACATTTTTAGTATAACAGGACAGAAAAAAGCCAAAATGTACATGATTTAAATATTCTCTCCTGTGTCACCTTGTAGACCTGTGGGTGAATGTGTTCTGATTTGAACTAGTCAACGTTTACGATCAGATCAACTGTTGAGGTGTTTCTCCATGTTCTTCCAGGTCTTGTATGGATCCCCAGCCCCATGGACCCCATTCAGTTGAGGAGACGTAAGCTATTGTCCCTTGTCTGCCCAATCTATCTCTCTGTTCTAGCAATGCTTACCCTCCCTTCCTCCGTACTATCCCTCCTCCTCATCACGATGGAACACGGCCAGTGTCACCAGCTCAGCTTTGCTCTGGGATTAGTGTTACTACAGATTAACAGACAAGATGCTCATACTACAGAACTTTCCTAGTTAAAGGATGGGCTGTTGGAGATGTTGAACACCACTGGATGTCAGTCCTAAGTCATTTATCACCCTAGTAACAGGATGGGCTCATTGGAGATGTTGAAACACCACTGGGATGTCAGTCCTAAGTCATTTATCACCCTAGTAAAGGATGGGCTCATTGGAGATGTTAACACCACTGGATGTCAGCCTAATCATTTATCACCACTAGTAACAGGATGGGCTCATTGGAGATGTTGAACACCACTGGGATGTCAGTCCTAAGTCATTTATCACCCTAGTAACAGGATGGGCTCATGGGAGATGTTGAACCAATGATTAGTCAGATGCACCAATCCCCTTGCTCGGATATAGAAGCAAACAGTTACAGTGGTGTTACGGATGGATATTTATACCTGACTCTTTTCTTATAGAAGTGTTATACAGTTTCTAAAATGTTAATTAATTATTGTGGAAGGCATTATCTCCTAGCAGTGGGCTTCAGAGGAACAATGGGAAAGTCATTCTGCTTTGGAAGTTGATAAACTTGTAACCCCACTTTTGAGAAAATGGCCCTTGAATGTTTTGGTACTACTACTGTAGAGATCCTCTTTGTCTACACCCATTCAGCATTATTTATACCGTCTTAACCCTTAAAGAGATGGGTGGGGATAACATGTGAGGCCATGTGCTAAACAGAGTGAGTAGTGTAGTAAACAACCAAATATTTCAAGACTAAAAGTGGTGAAAGTAGTAGCCTACGATAAGGAAAAACTCCAGGTTAAAATACAATATCTAGTCTTTGGCATGGATCCTAATCTGACTTTGGTGCAGGTCACGTTGTTCTTCACATTACCGTCTCTGGTAAACACACACTATATCAAATAAAATCTGTTTATTTGTCACATGCACCGGATACAGAAGGTGTAAACGGTACAGTGAAGCGGTTATTTGCATAGTAGCTAATTCTACATCACTTTTATTCTTGTATAGCAATGAAAACCATTTTTCGGATTCGACTAATATTACTACACAGATCATACAAGTAACGCTAGCTAGCGAGCCAGCCAGCTAACGTTCGCTAGCTAGGTAACAGTACGCTTTAACTTGCAATGAAAATGACTTTCTGACGAAATTAGAAACGTATAATGTCTGAAAATGTAGCTAGACTCTTACCCATTATACATGGATGAATGCTTCACACAGACTGGAACCATTTAGCTCTGTTTTGTTTGTAGCTACATCTTGTTTGGCCGGCGTTGTGTCAAGTCACTCCGGTTCACACTGACTGGAACCATTTTGCCCAACTGTATGCTAAATAAGCAGCGAGGGGAGGAGATGAGAGTACCCAGACAGAGAGAGACAGAGGAGAAAGGCAGGGGGGGGGGGGGGGGGTCTGCTAATCTACCATAAGTGACTCGTTTCAGGAAGCCTGGGCTTATGTCGCACGTCACTACCTCACTGGAGAGGCATTTCAACGTCTTTGACATGTTTATCAAACATTTTGTATTTTGAAATGCTTCTGGTACATGTGAACTTTCATGTGCCCTTAATAAACACACTTAGTTCCCATCTGTAAAAAAATACAATGGTTAAATTATGAGTGGAGCTACGGAAAAAGCAGGAAACTTCCAAGCCATGATTGGCTGAGATAATTGATGGCACATGTCGGGAGATGAGTTCTGATTGGTCTGCCATGTAGCATACTCTGTCTATAACGTGAGATGCTCAGTAGTGTGGTAATCTTTCTACCCGGCTGTTTTTAAACATAACGCCATCGAGAACTACAAAGGTTCTGCTCTTGATTGTTTCTTTGTCTCAACAACATCGATGCCCTGATTTAGCGGGCGCATCGACAGATCAGTAGGAAACAGTGATGGGCTCCTTTCTACACACGCCACGTCAGTGTGAACCGGAGTGACTTTCCATGAGCCCATCCTTTACTAGGGTGATAAATGACTTAGGACTGACATCCCAGTTGGTGTTCAACATCTCCAATGAGCCCATCCTGTTACTAGGGTGATAAATGACTTAGGACTGACATCCAGTGGTGTTCAAACTCCAACGAGCCCATCCTTTAACTAGGCGAAAGTTCTGTAGTATACGAGCATCTTGTCTGTTAATCTGTAGTAACACTATCCCAGAGCAACAGCTGAGCTGGTGACACTGGCCGTGTTCCATCGTGATGAGGAGAGAGGGGATAGTACGGAGGAAGGGAGGTAAGCATTGCTAGAACAGAGAGATAGATTGGCGCCAGACAAGAGGACAATAGCTTACGTCTCCTCAACATGAATGGGGTCCATGGGGCTGGGGGAAATCCATACCAAGACCTGAAGAACATGGAGAAACCACCTCAACAGTTATCTGATCGTAAACGTTGACTAGTTCAAATCAGAACACATTCACCCCACAGGTCTACAAGGTGACACAGGAGAGAATATTTAAATCATGTACATTTTGGCTTTTTTCCTGTTGTTATACATACAAAAATGTGTATTCTGTCTGGTAAAAAAGGAAAATATTCCTACACATTTTATTCAAGGTGGTCAAACTGCACAACTGAAAAAGAGCAGAATTTAAAAAACAGGAATGACTAATAAAGGGACACACCGCAATAAATATATATGCCTTCTAAAATAGCAAGCAACATTCTATTGCCAACATCTATATGAACATATTGGGAGTATAAACATTTTGTCGTACCTGCATCAGAGGAGCCAGTCAGAGGCGACAGAACGAGAAACATAGAGAGGGGCACACGTTGTTTCCGCTTATGGAGTGTCAAATTGGCTGGCTGGTAAAGCGAACGGGTACATTAATCAGCTTAACTTATACTAACAACAGCCAAACTAGCAATTTTCCAATTAGCTTAATAGTTAGCCTAACTAACAAGACTGGGAGTATTCATTATGCCGTTTCTGGTTGCAAAACGGTTTCTTAAACTGAAAGCGAACGAAACGGGGTGAAACTTTAGTTTAGTTGCAAGACTGGTTGACCAATGATCGGTGTTGGACTAATGATTTAATAAAACAACCCTACCACAATATAACCGGTTTCCCCCCACCCCCCAAAAAAAATTGTTTTTTTTCCTTTCTACAAAAGAGATATATAGATATATTGATATTATATAATGATGTCAGCATGACATGTCCCTTACCTTCCAAATAAACCCAAAACGGCGCACCATATTCCTGCTGTGTAAATTAGACGTGGTAGATGGGGTGGAAAATCTTGGCGTTAAAGGTGTGGTCTAGTAATGTCTTGTCAGTCCCACTGTCTACTCAGGAATTGCTGCGGTTTTTGACCAAAAGTGGATTCAGACTAATCGATATTGTCTCAATGGACTTCACTTATAAAACCTTGATAAATCCTGTAGCAAGCCTAGTGGGCATGATAGAGATAGTTTCTCACGATTATCATATGCCCTTGTTGACAGGACAGATATTTATTTGTTGCGTGACAGCCGGCTATTAATAGAGATAGAGATAGTTTACTTTCCTGTGCAAGACCACCAGAACAATGTAAAACTCAGAGTGCAAAAGGACTCCCGATGTTATGTCCAATGTTAGTTATACGTAGAGACCACACACCCCTTTTTTTCACGCAGATTAGTGAAAACATAGCTAACATTCAGCATAGCACATACATTGTATACACTCTTACCTCCAAGTCCAGCTAGATTGCTTCCAGTTTTAGAGGCCAGATTTAGTGAGGGAGACAGTAATTTGTGGGTCCAGGAGAGAAGAAGCTCTTGTTAGATGAACACAGCGCGCAGCACATACTGCTGATACGGAGGAAAGCCCGGCAGACTCTGTGGGCTGCTGGTAGGGACTGGACTGAAATTTCTTTGGTAACAACCGTTTTCCATTTTTACAGTAAATCCAATGATAGTTCTTGAATGGCATTCAATTTAGATGCCTGTTAAAGAAGGCCAAATTACGGGTGAAAATACACAGGCCGCGAAAAAAATCAAGCTCGCTTACCAAATTAGGAACTTGCAGAATGACGTGTGAAGAAGTAAATAAATGAAAACAACCATGCAAAGCTGCTACTATAGCGCACAGTCTTGGAAAACCACAATTTAGAACAGCAATCTTGGCTTACAAGTACATAGTTTTATTCTGTCAGAGAGCTGCACAGCTGTGCCTCCTCCTGACAGGCCCACTCCAGTTCTGAGGAGTAACTGCAGGCTACTGTATTTACGTTCAAATAGATGCTCACAAGCGCAATGCTTCGGCAAATCAGAGTTTTACGTCGTTTACTCTGCAGTCCCATCTAGTCAGACGATCGATCTACATTCTGCTCGTCCAGAGGCGTTTCCGCTTTCTGCAGGTTGTTCTGGCTGGAACATGCTTGTGCTATTCGGGATCATTGGGGCAAGTCACGTAGCAATAACCCTGCAAACGCTACCATTAACCATAACTCTAACTTTACCTTACCGTTTTAAATGTCACTTCAATGGGGTGACGTAAGAGTTAGGAGGTCCAAGGATCGTTGGACTTTTTTAGCATAAAAATGGGAAGGGATGTCATTTCCATGACGTACTCGTCACGAACCAATCAAATTCATGACAGCAGCGTAGTCATGACAGGGTAGCCAATGATATGCAATTTTAAGAATTGAATGCGTGTTTGTTGATTCAACCGCCTGTTAATTCACGACGGAGACGCTTTTACTACGCAGTCTCTACATGAATATATATTTGTAACGACCCTGGGTTTATAAGCGGCGAAAATCGGACTCTGCCGCTTGAGCACATGCTTTTCGGCAACCGTCGATAGCGCGCCGGATCTCGGGGCTAGGAGTCGAGGGTTCGAGCCCTGCTCCTGCTGTTTCTTACATATCAAGTGTTTTTTCTCTAGTTGGCGGGATGTCACCCGTCCTACTTATATCAGTACTTCGTGAAAATTAAGCATTACGAAACTTCTAATTGGCGATCACAAATAAACTTCACGTTGCAAATATGTCATCATTTTGGGGGGGGGGACCAAAATTTCGACAACCAATTTGATCTGCAATAGAAAAAACTCCTTGGCCTGGGAAGGGAGACGATTTTCCACCGAGTTGGACCTTTTCTGTTCCCCTTTCTCCGTCTATAATAAACGCATTCTCCCCGCGGAAGATTTTGAGCGGCAGTTGGAGAATAACCACATGACCAACACGCAATCACACAGCAAAACCATTCATATGGCGAAGAAACAACGACAGGCACGAGTTTCGATATAGCGTGTGATTATAGGATTCAGCTAAGACTTAGTACATCTTGCTTTTCACATTTTAATGGTTTGGAACGCACCTTGGAAAAATTGAC
>NW_019944580.1:14517-18020 GCF_002910315.2 Salvelinus sp. IW2-2015 | reverse complement strand
TGTGAACCGGAGTGAGTTGACACAACGCCGGCCAAACAAGATGTAGCTACAAACAAACCAGAGTTAAATGGTTCCAGTCAGTGTGAACCGGAGTTGACTTGACACAACGCCGGCCAAACAAGATGTAGCTACAAACAAACCAGAGTTAAATGGTTCCAGTCAGTGTGAACGCGAGTGACTTGACACAACGCCGGCCAAACAAGATGTAGCTACAAAAAACAGAGCTAAATGGTTCCAGTCAGTGTGAACCGGAGTGACTTGACACAACGCCGGCCAAACAAGATGTAGCTACAAACAAACCAGAGTTAAATGGTTCCAGTCAGTGTGAACCGGAGTGACTTGACACAACGCCGGCCAAACAAGATGTAGCTACAAACAAAACAGAGCTAAATGGTTCCAGTCAGTGTGAACCGGAGTGACTTGACACAACGCCGGCCAAAACAGATGTAGCTACAAACAAACCAGAGTTAAATGTTCCAGTCAGTGTGAACCGGAGTGACTTGACACAACGCCGGCCAAAACAAGATTGCTACAAAACAAAACAGAGCTAAATGGTTCCAGTCAGTGTGAACCGGAGTGACTTGACACAACGCGCGCCAAACAAGATGTAGCTACAAACAAAACAGAGCTAAATGGTTCCAGTCAGTGTGAACCGGAGTGACTTGACAAAACGCCGGCCAAAAAAGATGTACTACAAACAAAAACAGAGCTCATTGCTCTGCTCTGTTGTACAGCGATAAGGAGAGACCACTTCCTGCCCCTCTCTGTACTCTTCTTCAGTAGAGGCAGCCAGGGTCTTTGTCTGTCCTGAGAAGGTCATTTAGTTGCAGACCTCTTCTGGCCTGGTTAGTGGTGAAGGCTTCCTGGATCCTTTTCACTGTGTAGGGCAGGGATCTCAATAAATTGGTCTGTCACTGAATGTAAATGTTTGTCTCTGGCAGGTTTGAGAAGGCCATTCTTCATTCTGGAAGAGTTGTCAATGAGTAAGTGCTTAGTCCCTCGTGCTTAATGAATCGCTTTTTAAGTCTCATTTGACCCTAATTTGCTATCTGGGGAGTAGTTTCCTCTTTTCAAAGTTCATAATCCAAGCTCCGTATTGATTGAGTGACTGGTCCATCCATGTTTACTGACGGTGTAGCTTCTCTTCCCCACTTAAAGTAACATGCCAATCCGAAGAATCAACTCTCTGCCACTGCAGCTGCCAGACTTCAGCCCGGCTCTGAAAGGTCCGGTCCCAGGGAGCCCGAGTCAGCAGCGCCACGGGGCTTTCGGACGGCTCGGCTCAGCCCAGGATACAGCCGCCTCCTCTGAGCACAGCGTTCACGGTGGACAGGGAAACAAGGAGAACCGGGAAAGCTTTGAGTTTAAGAAGCCTTCCAAGCCCATGTCACCCTGCCGTATGAGGTCCTTCCATAGTGAAGGGGAGGAGAACAAGGACTTTGCCCCCTGGCCCAAGGACTTTGGCCCAGAACTCGTGGTGGGTAGCACGGACACACACTTACAGACACTCCGACATCATCAATATGTGACAGTGGACCAGCGGATGTGTTGGCGTTCAGACGACATCAAAGTTAACCCTTTCTTGTCTCCTTCCTTTCTTCCTCTAGCTATCTCCGTCCAAACGCCTCAGCTCATTGGATGACAGAAGACCCGTCTTCCCGCATCGCTGCTCCCTTGACGATGACGACGGTTTCCTTGACGTTCTGGATGACCGTGAGGAGGAGTGTGACATGCCCATGGGGATGTCCAGCCTGCTGACCGCTCCGCTTGTGAAGGACCGCACCGCGCCAGGAGATGACTCGGTATGGATGTTTAGCCACCAGATGTCTGGTTTTAGTCTGCCTGTCTTTCTTTGAAGAAATCAGAACCAGTCATTTTACTTTTGAGTCATTTTAAAGGGAGTTTACCCCAAAATCCAGAAATTCCTAAGTGATTCCATACATTGAAACCATTTCAGTGGAGTTTGTCGTCTCTCTCTCCCTGTACGGGTCATGTGACGTTGCTGGATGCAGGCCTCTCTGCTCCTTTGCCTGTGAATTCATGATTCAGAAATCCTACAAGTGTGAACATTCGTTGTTTTATTGAAATCGTACAGAATAAATGCTCTCGGTTTTGAGTGAGGAAATGTGTACTTTTCCACCGAAACCATTAGCCACAGAAGGGGAGATGGGTAAGGACTGGCACAGAAGGGGAGCCGGAGTATTCAATGATTGAGCTTCAGGTGGCCCCCACCTCTCTAGCCACAGCAGCAGCTGGACCACAGCCCCTACACACCCCTGGTTCAACACCGAGTGGTGCTGCAGCTGGACCAACACAGACTGGTGCTGCAGCTGCGAACCAACACAGACTGGTGCTGCAGCTGGACCAAACACAGACTGGTGCTGCAGCTGGACCAACACAGACTGGTGCTGCAGCTGGACCAACACAGACTGGTGCTGCAGCAGCTGGACCAACACAGACTGGTGCTGCAGCTGGACCAACACAGACTGGTGCTGCAGCTGGACCAACACAGACTGGTGCTGCAGCTGGACAACACAGACTGGTGCTGCAGATCCAGTCACCGAGCGACAGAAACGGTCATATGGTTACGGTCTTACCCACTCTCCCCCGTCTGTTGCCAGTCCTTACCCATCTCCCCTTCTGTCCAGTCCTTACCCATCTCCCTTCTGTGCCCTTCCTTACCCATCTCCCCGTCTGTGCCGGTCCTTACCCATCTCCCTTCTGTGCCGTCCTTACCCATCTCCCCTTCTGTGCCAGTCTTTACCCATCTCCCCTTCTGTGCAGTCCTTACCCATCTCCCCTTCTGTGCCCGTCCTTACCCATCTCCCTTCTGTGCCAGTCCTTACCCATCTCCCGTCTGTGCGCCAGTCCTTACCCGTCTCCCCTTCTGTGCCAGTCCTTACCCTCTCCCTTCTGTGCCAGTCCTTACCCATGTCCCCTTCTGTGCCAGTCCTTACCCATCTCCCTTCCTGTGCCAGTCCTTACCCATCTCCCCTCTGTGCCCGTCCTTACCCATCTCCCCTTCTGTGCCCGTCCTTACCATCTCCCCGTCTGTGCCAGTCCTTACCCGTCTCCCCTTCTGTGCCAGTCCTTACCCATTCCCCTTCTGTGCCAGTCCTTACCCATCTCCCCTTCTGTGCCATCCTTACCCAGTCCTTCTGTGCCAGTCCTTACCATGTCCCCTTCTGTGGCTAATGGTTTCGGTGGAAAAGTACACATTTCCTCACTCAAAACCGAGAGCATTTATTCTGTACGATTTCAATAAAACAACGAATGTTCACACTTCGGGGAATTTCTGAATCATGAATTCACAGGCAAAGGAGCAGAGAGGCCTGCATCCAGCAACGTCACATGACCCGTACAGGGAGAGAGAGACGACAAACTCCACTGAAATGGTTTCAATGTATGGAATCACTTAGGAATTTCTGGATTTTGGGGTAAACTCCCTTTAAAATGACTCAAAAGTAAAATGACTGGTTCTGATTTCTTCAAAGAAAGACAGG
>NW_019944580.1:0-14492 GCF_002910315.2 Salvelinus sp. IW2-2015 | reverse complement strand
GATTTGAAAAAATAAAAATTCTCAGCAATTTACACACAATACCCCATAATGCCAAAGAAAACATTTTTTTTCCCCACTCAAGCCATTACCACGAGCCCGTCCTCCCAATTAAAAAGGTGCCACCAACCACCTGTGGCTGATACCATGTAAATTGTAATCATGTTTCATTTTGGCGGTGGGGGGGGGTGGCTACAGCTAAACACTGTTCCTCACCATCTCAGGTAAAGGGATAGAACAAGGACAAACCATCGTGGTGGAAGAAATGAAAGGGTGATTGTCCCTCACCATCTCAGGAGTGATGTATTTGAGGTCCTGGTGTTTTCCCTCCACGGTAGACAGGGCGAAGGGTTTGGTGAAATCTCCAATCAGCTCCTTATCCAGCCAGCTTCTCAATCTCGGTGTGGTTACAGAAAGATTTGGAGCGCTGTAGGTGACGCTCAGAACATACCTGGATAGAGAGACAGAACAGAGACAGAGAGAGACAGACAGACAGAGACAGACAGACAGAGAGAGACAGAGAGAGACAGAGAGAGACAGAGAGAGACAGAGAGAGGGGGTGGTTATTTCAGGGGCTCATGTAGAAATAACAGCAGGAGTTGGTACTGTACAGAGTCTTCAGATTGTATTCACAACTCTAGACATTTTCCCACATTTTTGTTGTGTTACAAAGTGGGATTGAAATCGATTTTATCATTTATCTTGTTTATAACGATCTACACAAAAGACTCTAATAACAAAGTAGAAGAAAAATGTACATTGTAATGTAAAATACCACACTGAGTGTACAGAAACATTAGGCACACATAATATTGAGTTGCTCCCCCTTTTGCCCTCAGAACAGCCTCATTCGTCAGGACATAGACTCTACAAGGTGTTGAAAGCGTTCCACAGGGATGCTGGCCCATGTTGACTCCAATGGCTTCCCACGGTTGTGTCAAGTTGCTGGATGTTCCTTTGGGTGGTGGACCATTCTGATACACACGGGAAAACTGTTGAGTGTGAAAAACCCAGCAGCGTTGCAGTTCTTGACACAAACCGGTGCGCCTGGCACCTACTACCATACCCCGTTCAAAGGCACTTTCATCTTTTGTCTTGTCCATTTCACCCTCTGAATGGCACACATACACAATCCATGTCTCAAGGCTTAAAAATCCTTCTTTAACCCGTCTCCCCCCTTCATCTACACCGATTGAAGTGGATTTAATAGGTGACATCAATAAGGGATCATTCTTTACCTGGACAAGCATTTTGCTCCACTCCAATAACATCTGCTAACCATGTGTATGTGACCAATAAAATGTGATTTTGATTCACCTGGTCAGTCTGTCATGGAAAGAGCAGATGTTCCTAATGTTTTGTCCACTCAGTGTAATCTTGATTAGACAAGTATTCAACCACCCTGAGTCAATACATGTTAGTCACCTCTGGCAGTGATTACAGTAGAGAGTGTTTCTGGGTAAGTCTCCAGAGCTGTGAGTCTTTCTGGTAAGTCTCTAAGAGCTGTGAGTGTTTCTGGGTAAGTCCCCAGAGCTGTGAGTCTTTCTGGGTCAGTCTCTAAGAGCTGTGAGTGTTTCTGGGTAAGTCTCTAAGAGCTGTGAGTGTT
Organism: Salvelinus sp. IW2-2015; assembly: GCF_002910315.2. Taxonomy (NCBI): domain Eukaryota; kingdom Metazoa; phylum Chordata; class Actinopteri; order Salmoniformes; family Salmonidae; genus Salvelinus; species Salvelinus sp. IW2-2015. The sequence goes on along the minus strand of NW_019944580.1, from coordinate 12,889 downwards.
TCTGGGTAAATCCCTAAGAGCTGTGAGTCTTTCTGGGTAAGTCTCTAAGAGCTGTGAGTGTTTCTGGGTAAGTCCCCAGAGCTGTGAGTCTTTCTGGGTCAGTCTCTCAGAGCTGTGAGTCTTTCTGAGTAAATCTCTAAGAGCTGTGAGTCTTTCTGGGTAAGTCCCCAGAGTGTGAGTCTTTCTGGGTCAGTCTCTAAGAGCTGTGAGTGTTTCTGGTAAATCCTAAGAGCAATCCACACCCGGATTGTGCAACATTTGACCATCATTCTTTTCAAAACTCTTCAAACTCTGTCATATTGGGGTGTTGATCATTGCTAGACAACCATTTATGACAAAGTCTTGACATAAAGTACCAGTTAAAAAGTATGGACACCTACTCATTCCAGGGGTTTTCTTAATTTGTACTATTTTCTACAGAATAATAGTTAAGACATCAGAACTATGAAATAACACATGGAATCATGTAGTAACAAAAAAAGAAAAACAAAGAAAAACATAAATGTATGTTGTATTGTGAACTGGTGAAAGGCGAGGTTGTAGGGTGCTTCCTTCGTTGCCTATTGAGGGTATCGTCATTATCCTTGGGAATAACTTGGATGGTGAGCGGTTATGGCCTGTCGGGTCTCCATCTCTAGTGGTTTCCACTAATCCATCGTTTGGAGGAATTCACAATGAGAGCGAGTAGCGTTTCCCCAGAGGTGTTCTCGGAGCGACCAGCGTTTCCCCAGAGGTGTTCTCGGAGCGACCAGCGTTTCCCCAGAGGTGTTTCTCGGAGCGACCAGCGTTTCCCCAGAGGTGTTCTGCGAGAGTCGGAGCGAGCGGTTTCCCCAGAGGTGTTCTCGGAGCGAGCAGCGTTTCCCCAGAGGTGTTTCTCGGAGCGAGCAGCGTTTCCCAGAGGTGTCCTCGGAGCGAGTAGCGTTCCCCAGAGTGTTCTCGGAGCGAGTAGGTTTCCCCAGAGTGTTTCGGAGCGAGTAGCGTTTCCCCAGAGGTGTTCTCGGAGCGAGTAGCGTTTCCCCAGAGGTGTTCTCGGAGCGAGTAGCGTTTCCCCAGAGGTGTTCTCGGAGCGAGTAGCGGTTCCCCAGAGGTGTTCTCGGAGCGAGTAGCGTTTCCCAGAGGTGTTCTCGGAGCGATAGCGTTTCCCCAGAGGGTTCTCGAGCGACAGCGTTTCCCAGAGTGTTCTCGGAGCGAGCAGCGTTTCCCCAGAGGTGTTCTCGGAGCGAGCAGGCGTTTTCCCCAGAGGTGTTTCTCGGAGCGAGTCAGCGTTTCCCCAGAGGTGTTCTCGGAGCGAGCAGCGTTTCCCCAGAGGTGTTCTCGAGGCGAGCAGCGTTTCCCCAGTAGGTTGTTCTCGGAGCGAGCAGCGTTTTCCCCAGAGGTGTTTCTCGGAGCGAGCAGCGTTTCCCAGAGGTGTTCTCGGAGGCGAGTAGCGTTTCCCGTTCCGCGTAGTCAAGGTGTTCTCGGAGCGAGCAGCGTTTCCCCAGAGGTGTTCTCTGCGTGTGCAGTGACGTGTTCTATGAGCCGTGGCGACCTGGTCACTGCGCCGGCTAACGAGAATGCCACAAAGAAATCTCCACTACTTTCCCTGTCATCCCGTTATCTGTACCCTGCTCCGATCTAATCAAGGCGCAACGGGCTGACCCCCACTTAGAAGAGTTGCGTGACCAAATTGTGCCTGTAGGAACAAGTTGGGAGATGTCACACATGGCTATTTTCTCCAAGAGGATGTCCTGATGAGGAAGTGGGTGTCTCATGGTAGTTGTTTTGTGGAGGAGGTGATTAGTCAGGTTGTTGTACCAGTTAAGCTACAGATAATTGTATGGTGTGGGGTAGAGATGAGGTTGTCATTCAACCATCCTGTTAAACACTATTATTGCACACAGAGTGAGTCCATGCAACTTATTATGTGACTTGTTAAGCACATTTTTACTCCTGATTGTAGACTTGCCATAACAAAGGGGTTGAATTCTTCAGCTTTTCATTTATTAAATTTAAATCATTTATTAAAATCATAATACCACTGACAATCATGGGGTATTGTGTGTAGGCCAGTGATGGGAGAAAAATCTCCTTAAATCGTAATTTGTAACAAAATGTGGAAAAAGTCAAGGGGTGTGAATACTTTCTGAAGGGCCTGAAGTGATTTAACAGATCTAAAACATGGCAGTCAGACAAAAAACACTGATCTAGAAAATCACTTTCCAAATAACAAATCATTTTGTGATCAAGATTAGTGATTCTGTGGTTCTCCTTGCTCAAATCGACCCCCCCCCCCCCAAAAAAAAAAACACCTCACTGACTGTGTATGGGTGGAGACATTAAGCAGGAAGTACCCGGACCAGTTGACTAGGGGGTGAAGACATTAAGCAGGAAGTACTGTGAGCAGGTACGTACCATCTTGCTGGGAGAGCAGTCGTCCTGGTCCACGGTGGTGCCATGAGTTTCCGCCAGGCTGCGTCGTCTCTTCACTTTGACCGGCGTGTTCTCGTCCTGGGGCGCTTCAGAGGTGTGCGGTCCGCCTGGCTGGGCATGGAGGCGAGCGGAACAGACCCCGCGGCCGACAACGAACCACCGGCTGAGGAAGAGGACAAAGACGAAGTTAGTTTGATGCTACCGTGGACACCTGCTGTTTTCTCCTAGCACGGACTGTGCTGATAGTGGCTGTAAGGGTAGTTGTTCCTACTGACCCTAGTTGAACACCGACGGTGTTACTCTGGATAAGAGCCACAGTTAAAGGAGGAGTTTACCCAGAATGCAGTAACTACCAGGTGATTCCATACATTGAAAATGCGTTTAGTGGACTTTGCCCTCTCCCCCTGTATTAGTGTACTGACACAGCTGTAAAAAAGGGTCACGTGACTCATGACGTTGCTGGATGCAGGCTTCGCTGCTCCGTTGTCAGTGAATTCATGATTCAGAAATCGAACATGTGGACAAATTAGTTGTTTTATTGAAAGCTTACGGCCAAATGAGCCATTTCTGTCAAAAGTAGTATCGGTTTTAAGTTCGGAAATGTAACCTTTTCCACCCAAAATATTTGCTATTATGTTATGTAGCCGACTGCCACAGCAGTGGAGATGAGTAACAACTCTCGGGGAATCGTTGCTACGGACAAACGTCACGTTACGCAGCATGAGGGGGACTTTCAGCAGGGAAGTGAACACAGCGATACACAAAGTAAAACAACCTGCAAATGTCTGATGACCAATGGCCGACGGTGTCACGGAACGTATTTATTTGAGCCGAGTATTCAGATTGAGCTTCAGGTGGCCCCCACCTCTCTAGCCACAGCAGCAGCTGGACCACAGCCCCTACACACCCCTGGTTCACACCGAGTGGTGCTGCAGCTGGACCAACACAGACTGGTGCTGCAGCTGGACCAACACAGACTGGTGCTGCAGCTGGACCAACACAGACTGGTGCTGCAGCTGGACCAACACAGGACTGGTGCTGCAGCTGGACCAACACAGACTGGTGCTGCAGCTGGACCAACACAGACTGGTGCTGCAGCTGGACCAACACAGACTGGTGCTGCGCAGCTGGACCAACACAGACTGGTGCTGCAGCTGGACCAACACAGACTGGTGCTGCAGATCCAGTCACCGACGACAGAAACGGTCATATGGTTACGGTCACTTACCATCTCCCCGTCTGTTGCCAGTCCTTACCCATCTCCCCTTCTGTGCCAGTCCTTACCCATCTCCCTTCTGTGCCCTTCCTTACCCATCTCCCCGTCTGTGCCGTCCTTACCCATCTCCCCTTCTGTGCCCGTCCTTACCCATCTCCCCTTCTGTGCCAGTCCTTACCCATCTCCCCTTCTGTGCCAGTCCTTACCCATCTCCCCTTCTGTGCCGTCCTTACCCATCTCCCCTTCTGTGCCAGTCCTTACCATCTCCCGTCTGTGCCAGTCCTTACCGTCTCCCCTTCTGTGCCAGTCCTTACCCGTCTCCCCTTCTGTGCCAGTCCTTACCCATGTCCCCTTCTGTGCCAGTCCTTACCCATCTCCCCTTCTGTGCCAGTCCTTACCCATCTCCCCTTCTGTGCCCGTCCTTACCCATCTCCCCTTCTGTGCCCGTCCTTACCCATCTCCCCGTCTGTGCCAGTCCTTACCCGTCCTCCCCTTCTGTGCCAGTCCTTACCCATTCCCCTTCTGTGCCAGTCCTTACCCATCTCCCTTCTGTGCCAGTCCTTACCCATGTCAAATAAATACGTTCCGTGACACCGTCGGCCATTGGGCATCAGACATTTGCAGGTTGTTTTACTTTGTGTATCGCTGTGTTCACTTCCCTGCTGAAAGTCCCCTCATCTGTGAATAAGGGCGTAACGTGACGTTTGTCCGTAGCAACGATTCCYCCGAGAGTTGTTACTCATCTCCACTGCTGTGGCAGTCGGCTACATAACATAATAGCAAATGTTTTGGGTGGAAAAGGTTACGTTTCCGAACTTAAAACCGATACTACTTTTGACAGAAATGGCTCATTTGGCCGTAAKCTTTCAATAAAACAACTAATTTGTCCACATGTTCGATTTCTGAATCATGAATTCACTGACAACGGAGCAGCGAAGCCTGCATCCAGCAACGTCATGAGTCACGTGACCCTTTTTTACAGCTGTGTCAGTACACTAATACAGGGGGAGAGGGCAAAGTCCACTAAACGCATTTTCAATGTATGGAATCACCTGGTAGTTACTGSATTCTGGGTAAACTCCTCCTTTAACTGTGGCTCTTATCCAGAGTAACACCGTCGGTGTTCAACTAGGGTCAGTAGGAACRACTACCCTTACAGCCACTATCAGCACAGTCCGTGCTAGGATGAAAACAGCAGGTGTCCACGGTAGCATCAAACTAACTTCGTCTTTGTCCTCTTCCTCAGCCGGTGGTTCGTTGTCGGCCGCGGGGTCTGTTCCGCTCGCCCTCCATGCCCAGCCAGGCGGACCGCACACCTCTGAAGCGCCCCCAGGACGAGAACACGCCGGTCAAAGTGAAGAGACGACGCAGCCTGGCGGAAACTCATGGCACCACCRTGGACCAGGACGACTGCTCTCCCRGCAAGATGGTACGTACCTGCTCACAGTACTTCCTGCTTAATGTCTTCACCCCCTAGTCAACTGCGTCCGGGTACTTCCTGCTTAATGTCTCCACCCATAACAGTCAGTGAGGTGTTTTTTTTTTTGGGGGGGGGGGGGTCGTCGATTTGAGCAAGGAGAACCACAGAATCACTAATCTTGATCACAAAATGATTTGTTATTTGGAAAGTGATTTTCTAGATCAGTGTTTTTGTCTGACTCAATTTTTGGATCTGTTAAATCACTTCAGGCCCTTCAGAAAGTATTCAGACCCCTTGACTTTTTCCACATTTTGTTACAAATTACGATTTAAGAGAGATTTTTCCCATCACTGGCCTACACACAATACCCATAATGTCAGTGGTATTATGATTTTCAAATTGTTTACAAATTTAATAAATGAAAAGTTGAAGAATTCAACCCCTTTGTTATGGCAAGTCTACAATCAGGAGTAAAAATGTGCTTAACAAGTCACATAATAAGTTGCATGGACTCACTCTGTGTGCAGTAATAGTGTTTAACAGGATGGTTGGATAACAACCTCATCTCTGTACCACACACACACAATTATCTGTAAGGTCCCTCAGTCGAGCAGTGAATTTCAAACACAGATTCAACTACAAAGACCAGGGAGGTTTTCCAATGCCTCGCAAAGGAGGGCACCGATTGGTAGATGAGTAAAAAATAGAAAAGCAGACATTGAATATCCCTTTGAGCATGGTGAAGTTATTAATTACACTGTTGATGGTGTATCAATACATCCAGTCACTACAAAGACACAGGCGTCCTTCCTAACTTAGTTGCCGGAGAGGAAATGGCCTCGTTTCACCGTGAGAGGAAATGGTGACTTTTAAACAGAGTTTAATGGCTGTGATACGAGGAAACTGAGGATGGGTCAACAACATTGTAGTTATACCACAATACTAACCTAATTCAGAGTGAAAAGGAGGAAGCCTGTACATAATACATGTTTCTTTTTCTCTAAAATATGCATCCTGATTTGCAACAAGGCACTAAAGTAATACTGCAACAATTTTTTTGTTGTTGACTCAAATCACTTTTTGTCCTGAATAAAGTGTTATGTTTGGGGCAAATCCAATACAACACGTCACTGAGTACAACTTTCCATATTTTCAAGCATAGTGGTGGCTGCATCATGTTATGGGTATGCTTGTGTTACGAACCGGCTCATAACAAAAAGGGGGAGACAACACGGAAATAAAGATATAACAAACATATTTATTAAAGTCAACTATATCCAAGTAACAAAGTGAGTAGATGTATACATAGATGGTGATAATGGTGTTGAGAGGTGCCAAAACAAATGAACACGAAGAAGCACCAAAATGCCACAACCAAAAACAACAGTTTGTCTGTGTGGAGAGTCTCCTCGATGTATTTATTCCCGGGACACACCCGAACCCAGATGTGACCCACCTGGCTGATGACCCACCTGGCTGATGACCCACCGGGCTTCGCCCACCGACATCCTATTAAGGAAAACGAGCGAAGAGAGAATTCGACAGAGTAGGAGGATCATGACCACCAAGAACCTCGGAACACCACACCAACCAATCAATACTGCTCTGGTAAACGCTACCCCACTGCCCCAGCCAACCTCGTCCCCGGAACACCACACCAACCAATCATAACTGCCCTGGTTAACGCTACCCCACTGCCCTGGTTAACGCTTCCCCACTGCCCTGGTTAACGCTNCTTCCCCACTGCCCTGGTTAACGCTACCCCACTGCCCTGGTTAACGCTACCCCACTGCCCTGGTTAACGCTACCCCACTGCCCTGGTTAACGCTACCCCACTGCCCTGGTTAACGCACAGGAAGCAACCTTTAAGAGGAAAGAAATAAGGACAGCAGGGAACAGAAGACTGGAGTGACTGGACAACACAACATAAACAGTGGACGACACGCATTACCTTTTGGGGACAACGCGTATAAGAACGTGTGTCCATCGATCAATCGGACCAGACACGTTCAGGAACACGAGAGAGAGCGCGTCAGCAATGACATTATCAGTCCGCTCTGATTTGCCGCACATCGACATGGAATGCCTATTAAAAACAAACACCATCTCATTATCCTCTGGTATCATCGTAGACCTCAAGAAGTTGAGGGGGTTATGGTCGGTTCAGACCACAATAGGTACTACTCCCGACCCGACAGACCTCGACGTGTCGTAGCGCCGATATGAGAGTGAGCGCTTCTTTTTCCACGACCGAGTAGTTCAACTGATAATGGTTCAACTTTTTGGAAAAGAAACTTAACAGGCCTCTCAACACCGGACACATCTGCTTGCAGCAGGATTGCACCTGCCACCACGTGACTCGAGGAGCAGCTAGCCCCGGAGCTGAGGTAAGCAATCTCTTTGCATCCTCAAAAGCCTGTTGACAAGAGAGAAGACCAGGTGTAAAACCGCCTTAACTTTCAGCAAATCTGTCAGGGGAGCAACTACAGTAGAGAAGATAGAAACTATGGTAATAACCAATCATTTCCAAGAAACGCATCAGTTCCTTTTTTTAGTAGTTGGCGGTGGAAAAGCATCAATAGCTACCACTTTAGCCCGAACAGGACGCACTTCACCCTGCCCAACCACCTCACCAAGGTACGTAACGGTCGCCTGAGCAAACTCACACTTAGCCAGATTGATAGTGAGGTGACCCACAGCCAGGCGGTCGATCAAGGCTCGAATACGGGACAGATGCTCCTCCCAAGTATCTTCATAAACTTTTACATCGTCCAGATAAACAGCCGACCAGACCGGAGACAACCCTAATTCATAAGGCGCTGAAAAGTGACGGGTGCTTTACGCCGAAACTCATAACCGAATACTTGTTTAATTTTGTGTTCTATTTAGTTTTGTAGGTGTATCAGAAAAGAACTAGAAGAATCAGACCGACCAACTCGTCTCGCCTGTCAGCAGGTAGATGAGCTAGAAGGTTATTCAAAACATCCAGTGACTGAATTTTTCATTCTACCCTGCAGTACGCAGTAGTTGGGACCTGGGACATCTTCACCGTGCACAGTCCTAACATGACAAAAAGAAGAACCCAGCAATGTAACCTTACTGGCCAAAAGAACAGGTTTACCGTCCTCTGCGGACTCCCACTCTTCGGCCCCAGAGGAACGTGGGTAATAGGGGTTTTAGCAGATTTACATGGCACAGTTGGTGCATTTTCCTCCGGTCCGGAGTGGCAACTAGATAGTTTTGCTCAGTGTACTTGTGCACCACTGTATATGGACCTTGAAACTTGGCCTGAAAAGGAGAACCAACAATTGGCAGCAGAGCAAGAACCTGGTCACCTGGACTAAAGTGATCGGCTCAGCTCGCCGATCAAATAGTCCTTTCATCCTCCCCTGTGACGATGACAGCTTCTCTTTACCCATCTCACCAGCGGTGTACAGGCACCACTGGACATCACACACAAGGTAACAGGGACTGAGGTAGCTTGGGAGACTTCCAGACATCCTGGAGCACCGCTAGAAGCCAACGCACACTATGTCCGAACAATAGGTCATTTGGACTGAAACCTGTGCTCTCCTGTGAAACCTCCCTAGCGGCTAACAGTAACCATTTCAACCCCTCCTCCCAATCCTTATCCATCTCAGTACAATAAGCTCTCAACAAAGACTTAAGTGTTTGATGGAAACGATCCAGTGCTCCTAGCCTCTTCGCGTGATAGGTGCTAGCTAAATTTGTGTTTAGTATGGAGCTGTTGGAGAACCTGACCAAACGGATTTACAGGTGAAATTAGAACCGTATGGATTCCAAACAGCGAGAAACTGAGTCGAAGCTTTCAGCACAGACTGAGTGGTGATGGGCAGCAGGAAACCTTGTGGTCTGACACATCACAGTGATGGGCAGCAGGAAACCTTGTGGTCTGACACATCACAGTGATGGGCAGCAGCAACCTTGTGGTCTGACACATCACAGTGATGGGCAGCAGGAAACCTTGTGGTCTGACACATCACAGTGATGGGCAGCAGGAAACCTTGTGGTCTGACACAGTGAACGGCTAACTACTACCATTCTTAGAGCGAGGCAGAGGACCAACACAGTCAATAATCAGATACTCAAGGCTGGCTGAGTACGGGAATAGGAAATAGCAGTACCGGTTTAATACCTGTTAATTGGCAGGTGTGACAGGTTTTGATGAACGCAGAAACATCACTTTTTAACCTAGGCCAAAATAAATGTCTCAGTATGCGATTTGTAGGTGTTCCTCACGCCCAGATGTCCAGCAACGTTGTCGTGGGAAGTTGTCAACAACAACTCACGAAGCTTAACTGGTACAACAACCTGACTAATCACCTCCTCCACAAAACAACCACCATGAGACAACCACTTCCTCATCAGGACATCCTCTTGGAGAAAATAGACATCTCCCAACTGTTCTACAGGCACAATTTGGTCATGCAACTCTTCTAATGTGGGGTCAGCCCGTTGCGCCTTGATTAGATCTGAGCAGGGTACAGATAACGGGATAACAGGGAAAGTAGTGACAGATTTCTTTGTGGCATTCTCGTTAGCCGGCGCAGTGACCAGGTCGCCACGGCTCATAGAACGCGTCACTGCTCACGCAGAGAACACCTCTGGGGAAACGCTGCTCGCTCCGAGAACACCTCTGGGGCAACGCTGCTCGCTCCGAGAACACCTCTGGGGCAACGCTGCTCGCTCCGAGAACACCTCTGGGGAAACGCTGGTCGCTCCGAGAACACCTCTGGGGCAACGCTGCTCGCTCCGAGAACACCTCTGGTGTTCCACCTTAGTGGAAACCACTAGAGATGGAGACCCGATAGGCCATAACCGCTCACCATCCAAGTTATTCCCAAGGATAATGACGATACCCTCAATAGGCAACGAAGGAAGCACCCCTACAACCTCGCCTTTCACCAGTTCACAATACAACATACATTTATGTTTGTTTTTCTTTTTTCTTTTTTTGGTTACTACATGATTCCATGTGTTATTTCATAGTTCTGATGTCTTAACTATTATTCTGTAGAAAATAGTACAAATTAAGAAAACCCCTGGAATGAGTAGGTGTCCATACTTTTAACTGGTACTTTATGTCAAGACTTTGTCATAAATGGTTGTCTAGCAATGATCAACACCCCAATATGACAGAGTTTGAAGAGTTTTGAAAAGAATGATGGTCAAATGTTGCACAATCCGGGGTGTGGATTGCTCTTAGGGATTTACCCAGAAACACTCACAGCTCTGAGAGACTGACCCAGAGAAGACTCACAGCTCTTGGAGACTTACCCAGAAAGACTCACAGCTCTTGGAGACTTACCCAGAAAGACTCACAGCTCTAAGAGACTTACCCAGAAAGACTCACAGCTCTTAGGGACTTACCCAGAAACACTCACAGCTCTTAGAGACTTACCCAGAAAGACTCACAGCTCTGAGAGACTGACCCAGAGAAGACTCACTGCTCTTGGAGACTTACCCAGATAAAGACTCACAAGCTCTAATAGACTTACACCAGAGTAACAACTCACAGCTCTTAGAGACTTAAACCACCCAGAAGACTCACAGCTCTTAGGGAACTTAACCCAAAACACTCACGCTCTGGGAAGACCTTAGCCCAGAAACACTCCAGAGCTCAGTTGAGAGACTACCCAGAAAGACTCACAGCTCTCAGAGACTTACCCAAAACACTCCCAGCTCTTAAGAGACTTACCCAGGAAAGACTCACAAGCTCTGGAGACTACGCCAGAACTCTCTACTGTAATCTCTGCCAGAGTGACTAACATGTATTGACTCAGGGTGGTTGAATACTTGTCTAAATCAAGATACACTGAGTGGACAAACATTAGGAACATCTGCTCTTTCCATGCACGACTGACCAGGTGAATAAATCATTTTGATTGGTCACACATACACATGGTTGCAGATGTTATTGCGAGTGGGAGCAAAATGCTTGCCCAGGTAAAGAATGATCCTATTGATTCACCTTATTAATCCACTTCATCGGTGTAGTATGAAGGGGGGAGAGAGGGTTATCAGACAGATTTTTTAAGCTTGAGACTGGATTGTGTATTGTGTGCCATTCAGAGGGTGATGGACAAGACAAAAGATGAAGTGCTTTGAACGGGGTTATGGTAGGTAGGTGCCAGGCGGCACCGGTTTGTGTCAAGAACTGCAACGCTGCTGGGTTTTTCACACTCAACAGTTTTCCCGTGTGTATCAAGAATGGGTCCACACCAAAGGACATCCCAGCTAACTTGACACAACAGTGCGGAAGCATTGGAGCAACATGGGTCAGCATCCTGTGGAACACTTTCACACCTGTGTAAGTCCATGTCCTGACGATTGAGGTTTTCTGAGGCAAAAGGGGAGGCAAACTATATTATTGTGCCTAATGTTCCTGTACACAACTCAGTGGTGGTATTTACCATTCAAATGTACATTTTTCTCTACTTTGTTATTGAGGTCTTTGTGTAAGATCGTATACAACAAGATAATGATAAGACGATTTCAATCTGTTGTGGGAAAATCATTTCAAATACAACGCTTACCAGAATTTTAAATCAAACATGCTCTTTATTCAACTGTACAGCCACTCGGCAATGTCCCTGCGGAACACACCCGGGAACACACACCCAAAACCTCCAGAAGTCCGTCCTTTTATATCTCTTCCCACCATAGTATTGTCCGGTCCCTTATGAAGTCATTCAACCATCTGCCTTCATTAGTTTCATAATGGTGGCAGGACCCTCTATCCCAGTGTGTGCAATTGCTTTAGGCGCCACTCTGTCTGACATGTATGTTTGTAATAGAAACGGTCCAGACCATATGTTCTAGTGGTCCCAATTGCCTTTAAGCGCCTCTCTGTCTGACATTGTGTTATTCTACTGTTCACCTCTTCTACCCCATATGTATCCATGGTGGTCCAATCATACTCCTAACAAATCCCACCTTGGGGCTATTAGCCCATAAATGATACATAAATAAGACTTTGGGGATATGTATCGAAAATTACCTATGATAACAAGAAAATTACAAAAAATAAAACAAAGTGAGCAGATAAAACCAACTAGCACCAAACCATTCTCCAATGTGAAATAGGAGTACAAGAGTCCAAACAGAAACATGAAAGAAAACCTATACTAGAACAAACTCTCAATTGTCATAAGTAGTAAAAGATCAAATTTGAATAAAAAATCAAAAGATAATACAAGGAATATAATAATAATTGAATAATGAGAAAATCAACAGACCTACATGCAGGACAAAAAGAAATTGACACACCATCATTCTAAAATTGAAGCATTTCCACATGATCCCCCTGCAGACACTCTCTCTAATAAGTGATATCAATGAAACCAACGCTTTGTTAAGAGATGAAGGACATGGTCCATAAACACTTGTAACCGAATACCCTCTTGTTAATCTAACATGTTTTTGAAAGTAAACCTAGTTTTTTAGAAAGGCATACTAGGCTTATTAAGGAACCAAATATATCATTGATTATACTATCTAAAAATTCAACCAAACATACAAAAACCAAGGCCTTAAACAAAATAGATATACTAAAATCCTACATAGGAGCACAGTCCACACTCATCTCACATATTCACAATCTCCTCTTTGACATTTGCGGCAAAAGCACGGTCTCCATGATGGTCATGGCTTCACATTAACATTTGTGCAAACAACCTTGCACTTACGGCGCAATGTCCTTTTTGTGACATCGGATAAGTAAAGCATTCCAATCTGAACTGGGTAATTTAAATAATACATGGAAATCATCCTTACAAATCATGACAAACGCATGACCACCCCCAATCACTTCAATAGAGACA
>NW_019944579.1:133066-136475 GCF_002910315.2 Salvelinus sp. IW2-2015 | reverse complement strand
GCTAGGAGAGAGACCACCATACAGACAGTCGGACCAGACACAAACACAGATCTAAGCCACACACTGACCGGAGACGATGACCCGGTACTCAGAGCGTCGTGATGGAGGTCCATATCTTCCTCTGGGTCCTCCTCCGTCACCCCCGCCCCTTCCACCGCCCATCCCCCCTCTCCCCCCGCCACGACCACTACGGGGGAACTCCACCCGGAGACGGTAACCATCGTAGTCATAACCATCACGACCGTGTACCGCATCATCAGCATCCCTGGGACACACACACAAAGAGATACACACACAGAGTTAGGTTGAGATTGTTACCTAGATAACACCTAGAGTTACTTCCCTCTGCCTGCGCCGTAAGCTCCTCTGAACAGGACATTCCACAGGTAGCTAGGTGTTGAATATAGCCTTGGCTGAGCAGCAGTGTTCTTCTGCTTTACACTCTGTGGACCGGACCAGTAGGTAACCAGTTTACCACCAGTCTCTCTGTGGACCGGACCAGTAGGTGACTAGTTTACCACCAGTCTCTCTGTGGACCGGACCAGGTGACTAGTTTACCACCAGTCTCTCTGTGGACCGGACCAGGTGACTAGTTTACCACCAGTCTCTCTGTGGACCGGACCAGTAGGTGGTGGGTCAATGCCCCAAAACGTGAAGTTGATCGAGACCCGTCGAGGGAGGAGCAGATTTTTTGTACAGGACAGTAAAACATTCTTATGATGATTATAACATTTGTTGGCACCTTCAATCTCTGTCAGTGAAGTCAACTGTTGAAACATGTTTTGGCATGATTATGTGTCTCATTTCAAGTAACTAGTTGCAGGCTTAAAGAAACATCAAATCATATACTTTGCACAGAAGCGACTGTTGGTAAACTGGTCACCTACTGGTCCCGGTCCACAGAAGAGACTGGTGGTAAACTGGTCACCTACTGGCTCGGTCCACAGAGAGACTGGTGTCTATACTGGTCACCTAACTGGTACCGGTCCACAGAGAGACTGTTGTAAACTGCGTCACTACTGGTCCGGTCCCACAGAGAGACTGGTGGTAAACTAGTCACCTACTGGTCCGGTCCCACAGAGAGACTGGTGGTTAAACTGGCTCACCTACTGGTCCGGTCCACAGAGAGACTGGTGGTAAACTAGTCAACCTGTCCGGTCCACAGAGAGACTGGTGGTAAAACTGGTCACCTACTGCGGTCCACAGAGAGACTGGTGGTAAACTGGTCACCTACTGGTCCGGTCCACAGAGAAGACTGGGTTGGTAAACTGGTCACCACTGGTCCGGTCCCACAGAGACGACTGGTTGGGAAACTGTTCACCCTACTGGTCCGGTCCACAGAAGAGACTGTGGTAAACTGCGTCACCTTACTGGGTCCGGTCCACAGAGAGACTGTGCGTAAACTAGTCACCTACTCGTCCCGGTCCCACAGAGAGACTTGGGTCGGTAAATCTGGTTCACCGACTTGGTCGCGGTCCACAGAGAGACTAGGTGGCTAAAACTAAGTCCACCTGGTCCGCGTCCACAGAGAGACTGGTCGGTAAAACTAGTCACCTACTGGTTCCGGTCCACAGAGAGACTGGTGGTAAACTGGTTACCTACTGGTCCGCGTTCCACAGAGGTACAAGCAGTATAGAACACTGCGCTGCTCTAGTGCCCGAGAGGGCGTGAGTGATGTTAACACCTAGCTACCTGTTCTGGGATTATGTCCTTTTTCAGAGGAGGCTTACGCGCAGGCAGAGGTGAGGTAAAGTAACTCTAGGTTTGTTATCTAGGGTTAACAATCTCGCAAAGCCTAACTCGGTGGGTGGGTTACTCTCTTTGGGTCAAGCCTCGTCCCCAGGCGCCCATGCTGCATGTAGTGCGCAGGTTCGTTGTACGGTGCGGTCTCTATTAGTTTCATATGACTTACCAGATGTTTTTACTATAATACGTATGCACAGTGTGTGGTAGATGTTCCGCTCCCTCGTGTGAGATGTTTGTCATAAGCTGGTTTGGCGATACTGTGTTATGTAGAGTGGGGAACCCAAACCAGGGCCCTGATCTGTACTTGCGTGCCAGCGAACCTTTGCCGGTGCCCTGGACGGGTGGTATTCTGAGGTGAGAGCTCCTCTATCTGTGCTATTAGATACGGATCTCTCTCTCTCGACCGCTTCTGGCCGCAGTATCCTGCTTACTGTGTTGTGCAGCACTTCTCTGGTGCTGCCTTTCCCAGCGTCAGGATGTTGGTTAGTCATTATTAGACATCTTGCTATGTTATGCTTCTGGTTCCAAGAGACTGCGATCTGGTCTGAGTGTCTAAGGCGTCTCTCGCATTGCACACACCTAAGGGCGACTAGTTTGGTTCTAGAACGACCCTCAGTTCTACTGATTCTGTCATGTGCCTCCCTCCTCACTCTAGTACTGCGCGTGCCTTGTTCTTTATCTGTGTGCTGTGCCCTATCCCTCCACTTCTCTCTTACATCTTAGCGTCGTGCTCTTTTCATTGATTCAACGGGGTTTGTAAATGTGAGCCGTCACTGTCCCCATCTCCCGTCCTCCATCTCCTTGATCTTTTCACTTTTGCTGCTCCTCTCTTCTCCCCATCCTCTACCAGGTTCTCCTCTTTTTAGTTCTCTATCTACTCGTCGCTGTACTCTACATCTCTTGGCCTACTCTACCTTGTTCGTCCTTACTCTTGTCTCCATTACATTTCGTCAGAACATTCTCACAATAGTCCTACCCTCCTAAATCCCATTCTCTCATGGTCTCCTCCTTGTCATTTACTGTGCTGTCCTCCTCCCTCCTCTCCAGGTCTCCTTCTGTAACTTATACTGTGCTGTCCTCCTCACCTCCTACACCAGGGTCTCACTTCCTGGTCTTTACTGTGCTGTCCTCCTCCCACTCTCCAGGTCCCCTGCTGTCTTATAATGTTGCTGTCCATCCTACTCAGGTACTCCTCCTCGTCCTTTTACTGTGCTGTCGCTGCTTCCCGTGCCTCTCCATGTCTCCTGTCTTACTTGTGCTGTCCTCCTCCCTCCTCTCCAGGTCTCCCTCGCCCGTCTCTATTACCTGTGACATGCTCCTCCTCCCTCCATACTCCAGGTCTCCTCCTGTCTTACTGGGCTGTCCTCCTCCCTCCTCTCCAGTCTACCACCTGTCCTTTACTGTGCTGTCCTCCTCTACCAGGTCTTCCTGTCTATTACTGTGACTTTAGTCTCCTCCCTTCCTTACCTCCAGAGTCTCCATGTCTCCCAGCTCGTGCTGTCCTCCCCTACACCCCCTCGTCCAGGTCTTCCTCCTGTGCGTTTTGACTGGTGCTGTCCTCGCTCCCTCGTCTCCAGTTCGTCTTCCTCCGTCTTTACTGTGCTGTCTCTCCTCTTCCTCCTCTCCAGGTTCGGTCCTGTCTTTTACTGTTCCCATCCCATTC
>NW_019944579.1:131499-133041 GCF_002910315.2 Salvelinus sp. IW2-2015 | reverse complement strand
TCTGTGGACCGGACCAGTAGGTGGTGGGTCAATGCCCCAAAACGTGAAGTTGATCGAGCCCCGTCGAGGGAGGAGCAGATTTTTTGTACAGGACAGTAAAACATTCTTATGATGATTATAACATTTGTTGGCACCATCAATCTGTCAGTTAAGTCAACTGTTGAAACATGTTTTGGCATGATTATGTGTCTCATTTCAAGTAACTAGTTGCAGGCTTAAAGAAACATCAAATCATATACTTTGCATGGAAACCCAAATAAAAGCATGTACAGTGCATTTGGAAAGTATTCAGACCTCTTCCCCTCTTCCACATTGTGACGTTACAGCCTTATTCTAACATTGATCAAATAAAACATTTTCCTCATCATACTACATCCCCATACCCCGTAATGACATCCCCATACCCCGTAATGACATTACCATACCCCGTAATGACATTACCATACCCCGTAATGACATTACCATACCCCGTAATGACATTACCATACCCCATAATGACATCCCCACACTCCATAATGACATCACCACACTCCATAATGACATCACCATACCCCTTAAACAGGTTTTTAGAAATGTTAGCAAACTTATAAAACCTGCAAAACAGAAACACCTTATTTAGATAAGTATTCAGACCCTTTTCTACGAGACCCTAAATTGAGCTCGGATGCATCCTGTTTCCATTGATCATCCTGAAGATGTTTCTACAACCTGATTGGAGTTCACCTGTGGTCAATTCAATTGATTGGACAATATTTGGAAAGGCTCACACCTGTCTATAAAGGGCCCACAGTTGACAGCTTAAATTTGCAAAAATCTAATAACCTGTTTTTCGCTTTGTCATTAAGGGGTAGTGTGTGTAGATTGATGAAAATGTTTTATTTTATCGATTTTAGAATAAGGCTGTAATGCGACAAATTGTGGGAAAGGAGAAGTGGTCTGAAAACATTCCGAATGCACTGCATTTAAGTGGTTTAAATATTAACTTTCCTACTAACCTTCGAAGGTTGACAGTACCAAAATCTTGCCAATCCATTCATTACTTACGAAATAGGTGTATTCCACTGACTGAGACATGTTTTCCATACTGTACGTTTCAAGCACACACAGGACCAGTCAAAAGTTTGGACACACCTACTCATTGCAGGGTTTATATTTATTTGACTGTTTTCTACATTACGGAGACAAATGGTAAAGGTGTCTCAGGCAGTATTAGAAGTATCTGAATATAGTGTAACCTACCAATCAAAGTACAGTACCAGTCAAAAGTTTGGACACACCAACTCCACACCTGTTAAACAAATCAAAACATATTTTATATTTCAGAGAAACGGCCTGCTGCTCTGCAGGATATTGCCAGGATGGGGGCAACAACGCTGCCCTGGAGACCACCCGTTGGGGGGCCAACAACGCCGCCCGGGAGACCACCCGTTGGGGGGCCAACAACGCCGCCCTGGAGACCACCCGTTGGGGGGCCAACAACGCTGCCCGGGAGACCACCCGTTGGGGGGCCAACAACGCCGCCCTGGAGACCACCCGTTGGGG
>NW_019944579.1:118847-126073 GCF_002910315.2 Salvelinus sp. IW2-2015 | reverse complement strand
AAGTATTATTAAAGAGATGCTTTACATTGAAATACAGACAGAGATGTAGTAGTCCCAGAGTTAATGATCCAAGGTCAGTTTTGCATTTTACCTCCTGATTATGATGACTGACCGTGTTAGAATAAAAACACAAGGCTTAAACATGCTCTCTCTCCATCTGTCTCTCGTCAGCAGATATGTTTTGATGTGAGAAGATGCCAACCCCCAGTCCCATCAGCCACCTCACCCGTTCTTAAGAAAACCTTCGGGCCCAAGGCTGGTTAGGAGACAATATTATGTAATTGTGACGACCTGAGAGAATATTACGTTTACTAGCACTGTAATTTATTAATCATATGTCGTCTTCCCTGCTCCACTGTTCTTCTCTCCCCCCTTTCTGTCTTTGATACTCACATCTTCTCATTCTTCCTGTTTTTATAATGCACACCAGATGTGCATTGAAGTACAGATTGAACTTGTATTTATAATATAATATTACAATTATAATATTAATACATAAGTATTTTCACGTCCGGATGAAAAGCGTGCCCAACGTAGACTGCCTGCTACTCAGGCCCAGGAGCTAGGATATGCATATAATTGGTAGATTTAGATAGAAACTTTAGAGTGTTTTCTAAAACTGTTTGAATAATGTCTGTGAGTATAACAGAACTGATATGGCAGGCGAAAACCTGAGAAAAATCCACCCAGGGGGAAAAAATGAGGTTTTTCAATGGGTTTTCTATGGGGATCTAGATTTCTAAGGCAGTTGCTTGCAGTTCCTATCGCTTCCACTGGATGTCAACAGTCTTTAGAAATTGGTTGATGTTTTTCCTTTCAGAAATGAAGAAGTAGGGCAGTTCAGAACGAGGGTCGAGTGAAGTGTACTGTTTGTTAGAGGCGCACGACCTGAAAGCTCTCTCCACTTTGTTTTTATCCGCTATTGGACGCAGTTTATCCCGTCTTAAATTTGATCGATTATTTACGCTAAAAAATACCTAGTTGTATTAGGAAAGTTGTTTGAAATGTTTGGAACAAGTTTACAGGTAACTTATTAGATATTTTGTAGTCGTGTTGCGCGAGTTGGAACCGGTGTTTTTCTGGATCAAACGCGCCAAATAAATGGACATTTTGGAGATATGACGACGGAATTAATCGAACAAAAGGACCATTAGTGATGTTTATGGGACATATTGGAGTGCCAACAAAAGAAGGACTTCCCAAAGGTACAGGCATTAATTACAGCGGGGCAAAAAAGTATTTAGTCAGCCACCAATTGTGCAAGTTTCCCACTTAAAAAGATGAGAGAGGCCTGTAATTTTCACATAGGTACACTTCAACCTATGACAGACAAAATGAGAAAAAAAAAATCCAGAAAATCACATTGTTAGGATTTTTATTGATTTATTTGCAAATTATGGTGGAAAATAAGTATTTGGTCACCTACAAACAAGCAAGATTTCTGGCTCTCGCAGACCTGTAACTCTCTTTAAGAGGCTCCTCTGTCCTCACTTCATTACCTGTATAATGGCACCTGTGTTGAACTTGTTATCAGTATAAAAGACACCTGTCCACAACCTCAAACAGTCACACTCCAAACTCCAAACAAAAAGCTAAATTCTAGTCTCATCTGACGAGAGTACCTTCTTCCATGTTGGGGAGTCTCCCACATGCCTTTTGGCGAACACCAAACATGTTTGCTTATTTTTTTTCCTGGCCACTCTTCCGTAAAGGCCCAGCACTGTGGAGGTAACGGCTTCAAGTGGTCTCATGGCAGATACTCCAATCTCCGCTAGCTCCTTCAGGGTTATCGTTGGTCTCTTTGTTGCCTCTCTGATTAATGCCCTCCTTGCCTGGTCTGTGTGTTTGTGGGCAGCCCTCTCTTGGCAGGTTTGTTGTGGTGCCATATTCTTTCCATTTTTTAAATAATGGATTTAATGGTGCTCGTGGGATGTTCAAAGTTTGATATTTTTTTRTAACCCAACCCTGATCTGTACTTCTCCACAACTTCGTCCCTGACCTGTTTGGAGAGCTCCTTGGTCTTTATGGTGCCGCTTGCTTACTGGTGTTGCAGACTCTGGGGCCTTTCAGAAGATGTGTATATATTCTGAGATCATGTGACAGATCATGTGACACTTAGATTGCACACAGGTGGACTTTATTTAACTAATTATATGACTTCTGAGGGTAATTGGTTGCACCAGATCTTATTTAGGGGCTTCATATCAAAGGGGGTGAATACATATGCACACACCACTTATTTTTTTTGAAACAAGTAATTTTTTCATTTCACTTCACCAATTTGGACTATTTTGTATATGTCCATTACACGAAATCCAAGTAAAAATCCATTTAAATTACAGGTTGCAAAAAATTTGAAAAAACGCCAAGGGGGGTGAATACCAATGACTGGAACGAATTGCAAAAATCTCTGAAGCTGGAGTCTTATAGCTCCTTCTCTAACTTTAAGCATCAGCTGTCTGAGMAGCTTACCGATCACTGTACCTGAACACAGCCCATCTGTAAATAGTACACCCGACTACCTCATCCCCATATTATTACTTATCCTCTTGCTCTTTTACACCCTAGTATCTCTACTTGCACATCACCATCTGTACATTTATCACTCCAGTATTAGTGCTAAATTGTAATTATTTTTTGCCTCTATGGCCTATTTATTGCCTTACCTCCCTACTCTTCTACATTTGCACACACTGTACATACATTTGTATATTTTTCTTTTCTATTGTGTTATTGACTGTACGTCTGTTTATGTGTAACTCTGTGTTGTTGTTTKTGTCGCACTGCTTTGCTTTATCTTGGCCAGGTCGTAGTTGTAAATGAGAACTCGTTCTCAAAWKGSCYWMCYKGKTMAAATGARAAAAAWAAAWWKTRWAWAYWYTTKYRMRRSRCWSTRTATMWSMRMRMKYYYCYSKSRMAWRWYWCTCTCTCAGGGCCTRTTTTAAGAAGGAAATAGCAAAGCACACTACAGTGAGAGACCTGGCCAAGATGATCACTGTGGATTACAATTCAGTCACTGCTACATTTTGTGGAAGTGGTTACAGCGATGATCCTTTTTATGACTCTGCCTGTAAAGAGAGCCAGTGCCGAAGAACTCCTTTGCCAAATTGAAGATAATTAAATCGTACCTGAGGAGCAGCATGGGATAGGAGCGACTGAGTGGGTTGGCCATTCTGTCCATTGAAAACACCAGGRCCATGGATTTGAATGCCATAGTCAACAACTTCCCAGAGCGCAAGGCCCGTCGAATACTAATCTGGTGCACGGCTTCTGAGCCATGTCATCATCATCATAGCCTATACGTTTAACTAGGCTTTAAGAATAATAGTAAGCACATACACATCRTATACTGTTAAARRSCATGCTGCYATTTAAGCAGTCTRTTTGAATAGTCCACTTCATTGATTTGCTGGTGTTTCTGCTACAGGGCCTCTGCGGGAGGCAGATCATTTGAAAAACCGGTATGTCAGTTTTGCCACAGTGCATAACTTCAGCGAGCATGTACTGGGTCATTAGCTGTGTTTCTGTCAAGAGATTGATCTATATATTTATGTTTTATAATATAGGCTATTGCCTATTATTTGCAGATAAAATAAGATATTTTTTTGGCTGCTTTGTGCTTTCCATGGTGCTGATGGATTTACACTGGTACATTTCTGACCTCCATCCATCATGCTGAATGTATTGGCTATAATGCGGTTTCTCTGGTAACAGCTTCAAACGTGCCCTTAGATTAGGTTCTGCTMTGCTGTTACAATGCTTAGTAATATTAACACACAGCCTTACCAACAAAATGATTTTATTTTTATGGGAAATGTGTGTGGTGACAGAGGTCCGTAATGTTTTGGGGCACCTGGGTCCCATGCTGCCAAATTCGTCATGGAAACCACTCAATGTGATTGGTCATCGCCCAGCGGTATCTGCTGGTGTTTTACATACATTTGGGTTAAAGTTGAACTTTTTCACCGCCTCCCACAGGTCCACGGCCCGCTCAGCTTCTCTTCTATTGAACATTAATGGGACGCGGTGGTTCCCCGCGCATTACCAGTTAACCTCAGTCTCCAACATAACACGAGGTAGCGAGCTATATTGCTAAAGCTAAATTACCCAAATCTTTCTGGAGCTGTTCTAGTTTCGTCCMGTAACAAGGGATTCTGCTGGGACATTTGGCTGATACTAGTAGACTAAACTCAACGATTTACGTTGGTAAATTTCCATCTTAAATCATTGAATTTATTCGGATATAGTAGTGTGATAATTTTCTGTCAGCCCAATGTTTCAACAGACAGTGTATTCATGTTCTGTTGGGACATTGCATGGGCTGATACAGAATCCCTTGTTGTGGGAGGAAGCTAACTAGGGCTGTTTACTTTGACATATTAAGTCATTTAGCGACACACATAATGAACTAACCTTTCGGTTACTGGCCCAACACTGTTAACCGCTAGGCTCCCTGACGCCTACCCCTAGGGCTGTTTGAGTTGTAAAAGCGGCTAACGTTAGCAGCTGTTTTTTAGCATTGTTAGCTAGCTACCTGGGGTCCTCGAATTCCACGAAAGCGAACGGCGGTCCTCCTCTCCGGTTCTTCAAGTCGATATCCCGGATCGCTCCGTACTTATAGAACACATCCTCCACGTCTTTGGTTCGAATATCAGGCGGCAGGTTACCCACGTAGATCCGACAGTCGTTGTTTCCCGCTGGGCCACGAACCACGCTCCCGCCTCCCGACATATTATCCCCCGACATCCGAAGATTACTACTTACCTAGCTAGCTAACTGAAGAAAAGCCGTTTAACGGTATATAACAAATGGCTGTATAAATATCAAGCTATCTATATCTAAATCAATCGTCAACGGCGCACACAAAGTTAGCTAGCTAATTTAGAAATAATCCCGCAACTCTCGCTGATTTCTCAAAATGGCGCCGAGGTCTCGCGTGTCTTTGGAACCTGCGCGGACTGATAGACCCCTTTCTGTGTTTGCAAACACTGCCGCAGGAGGGCGATGCGCCCAAATTGGTGGCTTCTTCTTCTGTGGGGTTTATGGCGGACTGCACCCAAAACGGTGTATTGCCGTCACCAACTGGACGGTTTGAAACCCTTAAAAATTTTTTTTTTTTTTTTTTTTTATCCATACGTAATAGTGATACTAACTTAATCCACCCTAATAAAATTGTACATTGCCAAAACAAACAAAACTCCCACAGGCTCTAGGACCTGAGAGGGTGGGACGGCTTTTGCCAATATTCCATGYAACTCCTTTGCTGTGAAATCTTTCATCCCCAGGAACCGCTCCGCAGCAATCACTATGATTTCTATCTTCCTGGACCTTCTGTCCACCWTGGCAGTGCCACTAATTACCACAGCTATAAATGCCACAAAGTCCACCTTCTTAACCTTTAAAATGTCAGGATCCTGCAGTGTAGGCTATCCACTACCTCGGACTCTTCTGGTGCAACATTCAAACCCTCAACCCTTTTCACAGCTGCTGCATACGAAMTGCTCTGTACAAMCCTTACTTTGSCCACCTCATTCTCTTTCACCCTTGKGGGAGGAAGTTGGTGGCAGAACGGCAGCAAAAAAATAAAGCCTCTATTTGCATGTTGCTTATGAGTGTATTTTACACATTTTATATTAAGTCCTGCTTAATAAAATGTTTGTGTCATCATCGCAAATCAACTGCATCATTCTTAAAAACACTTCAACTAGTAAAATGGCTCTTTGGCCAACTTTTGCTACATCCTATATACAGTATCAATGAGCGTTAGCATTCTAGCTAACAACTGCTGCATCCAAAAGTTATTTTGCAATGACCACAACCAAATATAATCTTAGCGACTGTTCAAGCAAGAATCATTTACTGAGATGCGGCCTCTGCAGAAGTCAGAGCAAACACTGTAATGAAACAGCAGGGAGCAGGTCTCGAACCCTCGACCTTCTAGCCCGAAGTCCGGCGCGCTATCAACTGTACCGCAAAAGCATGCTCGTGCGGCAGAGTCGATTTCCGCGCTTATAAACCCAGGGTCGTTACAATACGTTTTGCCGAGCTGTTGTGAAGGAAGTGAGTTTGTGTTTATACAGGACCTCCCGCCCTCACCTGTTAACTAATCATGTCAATGATTGTTACGTAATTTGAGGSGCACGGTAATGTGATGAGCTCAATTTGGCCTCTGCATGCCTCCRGTTTCAGACGGCTGCAAAGCCTGGTTGCGGCGAGATTTACACCATTCCAGCCGACTCCCGGGATTGCGCATGGTTATTTTAGGCTTGTGCGGCTGCTCTGCCATGGAAACCCATTTCACGAAGCTCCAAGAAAAGTTGAAGTGCTGACTTTGCTTCCAGAGACATTTTACAACTCTGTAGTGAGTGTTGCAACCGATGACATGGTTCATGACTCGGCGTTCGTCCTCTGTGACCTACCACTTCGAGGCTGAGCCGTTGTTGCTCCTAGACATTTCCACTTCACAGTAACAGCACTTACAGTTGACCGGGCCAGCTCTAGCAGGGAAGAAATTTGACAAACTGACTTGTTGTAAAGGTGGCATCCTATGACGGTGCCACGTTAATTRTCACAGAGCTCTTCAGTAAGGCCATTCTACTGTCAATGTTTGTCTATGGAGATTGCATAGCTGTGTGATCTGTTTTAGGCTGAAATAGCTGACTCTACTAATTTGAAGAGGTGTCGACATACTGCTCTATTGATAGTTTATATATAATAAAGATAGCTGCAGACTGAAAAATGCACATGTTTTATTGTGCAACATCTCAACACCAAAATGGGAATACTCAGTGTGCAGGTATCCATCCATTGGTTAATTTCTTGCACCAATCACCTGCAAGTCATGGGATGTTTTTACACTACATTGTTTGTAGCTTCATAACAGATGTGAGTTCTCTAWGATATTAAATACATCAGAACATCCCACCAGACAGAGCAGATAYGAATCAACCAATAACATACGGGACAAGAGGTAACAAGCAGACATTGTAATTGTATCGACTATAACTCACCTGATTCAACTCAAGGGTTGTATGATCTAGTTGACAGTTGAATCTGGTGGTCTTTCAGGCCACTGCACTGTGCTCATATAAATAGCCTATGATGCTTTATAACTTGCCACATGGAATCCTGGTAGTACCTGCCTTTCTTTCACAGATTGGCATCTATAAACGTGGCTGCTGCTGGGAGAGTTGTACAGAGATAAATGTTTCTTTAAAACTACCGCT
>NW_019944579.1:116913-118453 GCF_002910315.2 Salvelinus sp. IW2-2015 | reverse complement strand
CTGAGCATAGTGCCATCACCTTTCATCATAAATAACTCTTCACTGGGTATCTTCAACCAGCTTAGGGCTGTCCCCGAACAAAAATCTTGGTCGGCCGAAAGTTGTCTATTCTTTCGACCAAACTATTTTAAGACGTATTTTTTCATATATTGACACCCTGTGTTTGCTTGTCTGATGCTTTAAGCTCCCAGTTTGATTAAATCAGACTCCCTTGGAGTCAGGCGTCTTATGGCCATACTGTGTTAAAACCGGACAGCGAGTGCCTGTGTGACTGGCACATCTCTGTTAAAACCGGACAGCGAGCGCCTGTGTGACTGGCACATCTCTGTTAAAACCGGACAGCGAGTGCCTGTGTGACTGGCACATCTCTGTTAAAACCGGACAGCGAGTGCCTGTGTGACTGGCACATCTCTCCTGCTGCAGCGAACAGGCACCACAGAAAGTGGTTATGGTGCTGCTGGGGTTGAGGCTGCTAAATAATTATAGCTATTTACTTTCTTACTTGTTTCTGACTGAAAAGTTCTGTTAACGAAAGCCCTTATTTGTTCAGGAAAAACGTTCTATTGCCTCACATGACCAATAGGGCCTGACTTCTAGCCTATCATCATTGGTTCTAAACTCGGTAAAAGCAAAATGATGCGGTGGACGTGAAAAAGACTCGTAATGGGGGGAATGTTTACTGGTTGTTCAGGAGGGAAAGGGGAAGTCAGATGTGTGGAAGACATTTGATTTAGTTGTGGAAACTACTGCAGATCCAGAGAAAGTAGTGTTACAAAAAAAAATAAGTCTGTTCTAACGAGAAAATAAAGCCTATATTACAGCAAAGACTAAAAACAGTTTGTGAATTGCTCTTCATTTATTGTTTAGGATAATTATTTAAAGCGCATTTCATTTCAAAACTAAAATGCTTGATTGCATTTCAAAGCACTAGTAAGTAGCCTATATATACACACACAACAAAAATATAAAACGCAACATGTAAAGTGTTGGTCCCATGTGTCACGAGCTGAAATAAAACATCCCAGAAATGTTCCAAGCTTATTTCTTTAAAATGTTTTGCACAAAGTTGTTTACATTCCTGTTAGTGAACATTTCTCCTTTGCCAAGATAATCCATCCACCTGACAGGTGTGACATATCAAGAAGCTGTTTAATCAGCATGGATCATTACACAGGTGCACCTTGTGCTGGGGGGGGGGGGCAATAAAAGGCCACTGTAAAATGTGCAGTTTTGTTACATCCCACTGATGTCTCAAGTTGACAGGGCTGACTGCAGGAATGTCCACCAGAGCTGTTGTCAGAGAATTTAATGTTAATTTCTCTACCATAAGCCTCCCCCAAAAGGCACAAATCAGACCGCTGTCTTGTGCACCATGGGGGGAAAAAATCATCAATTTCCAACTACCCTACTAAAGAAATCTTGGTCGACGAACAGCCCATCAAGAAAACAATACACTAAATGGGGTCAGCCCTAAACCAGCTCCACCCTCTATTCTGTCAGATCTCCTCCAACCCTACTCTGACCTCACGGCTCAACATGG
>NW_019944579.1:110697-114366 GCF_002910315.2 Salvelinus sp. IW2-2015 | reverse complement strand
CCTAGCAGACAAACTGACCTGGACTGAACCATCAGTGGTTTATAAGGAGGGAATCCCCCCTAGCAGACAAACTGACCTGAACCATCAGTGGTTTATAAGGAGGGAATCCCCTCCAGCAGACAAACTGACCTGGACTGAACCATCAGTGGTTTATAAGGAGGGAATCCCCCCAGCAGACAAACTGACCTGGACGGAACCATCAGTGGTTTATAAAGAGGGGATCCCTCCTAACAGACAATATTCTGTATAGATCACTTTCACAAAGTACAAGTCAAACAAGTGTGCATGTACTGTATAACTTTCAGCGTACTTGTTCCTGCGCGGGGCACTCTTGCGGGGGTACTTGGGTTGTCTGCGGAGGCGCAGGGTTTTGGGGCGGCGGAAGGTCGGGGAGGTTCTGATCTTCTTCTTCCTCTGGCTGTGGACTCCCTTCAGAACAGCCTTCTTGGCCTTCAGGGCCTTTACCTTGGCCTCGGTCTTGGCAGGGACAGCTACAGAGGGAGATAAGACGTTACAACTGGGTTTAGGCAGGAACAGCTACAGAGGAAGATAAGACGTTACAACTGGGTTTAGGCAGGGACAGCTACAGAGGGAGATAAGACGCTACAACTGGGTTTAGGAAGGGACAGCTACAGAAGGAGATAAGGACAGGGAACATTAAGTGGTTAGAGGGCGGATGTTAAAGCAGATTTCTATCATCCAGACATCTAAACACCAAATCCGGCTACAAAGAAATCTAACAGGAATGGGGGGATTTGAGTAGGAATTCACATTGATTTCTCTGAGTTGCCCCATCATGGACCATGGTCTAAAGGGACATCTAAAAACTTAACTGTTAGAGTTCTGGGCCAGATTTCCCCAAAACATCCTCAGGCTACGTTCATTGGTAGAACAGGTTGCCATTTTCCAGCCGTTTCTCAAAACAGTCTTTATTAACATTTCACTTGACCAGTAACACCTGCCTCAGACCTCTGGTACAACTACGCATCGTTAGATCACCGTTTGCCCTCCATCACTTCACACACACACAGAATCTCCACTAAATATATAAACAACCATTTGTATCTCCTGTGACCGCCAAAACGTCGACTTTTCCCACATTTTGTTACGTTACAGCCTTATTCTAAAATGGATGGCAGATATTCTTTTGGTACCCTTCCCCAGATCTGTGCCTCGACACAATACTGTCTCAGAGCTCTACGAACAATTCCTTCGACCTCATTGCTTGGTTTTTGTTCTGACATGCACTGTCAACTGTGGGACCTTATATAGACCACCGGTGTGTGCCTTCCAAATCATGTCCAATTAATTGAATTCACCACAGGTTTGCCCTCCATCACTTCACACACACAGAATCTCCACTAAATATGATTGAAATATCTCCTAAATATATAAACAACCATTTGTTTCTCCTGTGACCGCCAATCCAATCAGGTTCTAGAAATATCTCCACCAAAGGGTCTGAATACTTATGTAAATAATGTATCTGTTTTGTTTTTTAATACATTAGTAAAAATGTCTGAAACCTTGTTCACGCTTTTGTCATTGTGGGGTAGTTTGTGCGTAGATTTATTAGGGAGAGATATTTAATCAATTTTAGAATAAGGCTGTAACGTAACAAAATGTGGAAGAGCAAGTAGTCTGAATACTTTCCAAATGCACTGTAAATAGTCAAAGCTTGCAATGTTATAAACAAGCGAAGATTACCAAGCAATTTTGTAATTAGGCTAAATATCGACACTCATGCATATGCAATCGATAATTTACCAAGTATTAAACCATTAGGCTACACCAGAGACGCTTCAATATTTCCATCTATAAGATGGGTTAACGGACAACTTCATGAAAACGATATGGGGACTTCCATGGGGCAGAAGTCAGCCAGTTGAGGTTCTGGATGACCACAACGCAAGAAAGAACGTCAAGAACCTGCCATGAGGGGAATCCACGTCTGAGGTGTTGAGACTGATTTCATGGCAATGCTAATATGGCAACAACAAAAAATGTCTAGCTAGCCAACCAACTACTAACGATGTATATGAGACAAGCTCTATTTGTGCAAATTAACTTACATTTAAAATAAACATTGGAGACTAAATATAGTTTACATGTTGCCAACGATCTAAGCCAACCCAGTTTCCCCCCCATAGTTGTGCACACCTCGGTTGTGTTGCTAAACCACCAACAAGTCGTTAATAGGCTAGTGTTATCTAAAACTCACATTTCACAGTACCCTAACCAATAACCTAAATGTTAACATAGTAGGTACATGGCAACACCGCTTAACTTTCAACTTCACCGTTAAATAATGGTATAATCTGTAGACCTAGTTGTAGCCAAATTCCTAGCTGCCATTAGACAACAATTACAAAAAACGATCATATTAATTTTGGGTCACGTTGATGTTGTAAATATAACATGTGGCTGACATTCATTCTTGCTCATAGTTTACACAATTTGATGCAATGCTGAGTTTACAGTCAAACATTGCATGAAAAAAAGCAGGAGAAAACACAACACATGGAAACATAATACAAACAAATAGATTAACTACTGAACGTTTATTCAGTCGATAAATCATTTAGGAGCTACAGCAAGATCTAAAGACTATATTCTGAAATCATTGTAAGCCCTATAACGACAGTTAAATTGAACTTGGTATGGATTAATTGTCGTGGTAGAAGACCTTGTGCATTTAAGGTAAACGAAACCTAATGTTTATATCCCAGGACAAAGCAGCTAGAAACAGCAAGTTTGCTAGCTAAAATGCCATGAATGTTTCATGCGTTTCGACCTGTCCCAAAAATGAATCTAGTTTGTTCAGAGTTCATTTTGATATTTCAGTCTGTGTGTCCTGAGTGTGGATGGACAGAGTCAACATGAGAGCGATGACGCACACCCGGTCTAGTCAGCGTGTTAGGCTTACATGACTAGACCGGGCAGTCACATCAACTATATCAACTGAAGCACGTTAACTAGCTAGTTGGGCTACACAATGGGCATTTTGATAGTAGATAATGTACTTGTACCATAATTAAACGTCTCGGTCGCRTCAAATGTAGGGCCATACAAAAATATTCGCTAAGTAGCTAGCTAACGTTAGCCTAGYTAGAACTTCACATGCATATGCCACACAGTACTATGGGGGAATAGTGTTAATACGGACCTGACAAAACCAGCATGTGCCCAACTTAAGAGGGCCTTTGAAACAATGATTATTAGACCACACAGACAGCGGAGTCCAGTGYTTATCCAGGAGGAATTCGAAATTATAGATAGGCCAACGTGGAACTTAGCTAAATAGCATAGCCTGACGTTGCTGCTAGCCGGCTGGACCGTTCCACATTTAGTGACCTTACACAAAATACGCACGTCTGTGATATTCATCGGTATAATATAGCTATATATTMATCTTGGTAAACATGTACATAGAACATACGTGGTTGTGCATTTTATCTGAATTAACGGGAAAACAATGTACAGATTCACGAACCTTCCTTCTTCGCCTTTGGTGCCATGTTGAGAAAGGAAGAATGATTGGGGTTTTCACAGCTATAATACAGGGGCGAGAAAGCGGCACTCACATATCGCGAGACTGGCGAACTGCATCATTGTACTTGTAGTTAGAGGTCACCTTTTCTCGGAAGAGGCAAAAAATATTTGAAATTA
>NW_019944579.1:108080-110645 GCF_002910315.2 Salvelinus sp. IW2-2015 | reverse complement strand
TACATTACTTCTTACAACGGCGAAACTGCTAGCTTCAGTTGGGACTAACAGTTACTTTGATACTGCTACATGGAAACTGTAGCTCAGTGAACTACAGCTAACTATGATACTGCTACATGGCAACTGTGCTCAGTGGACTACAGCTAACTATGATACTGCTACAGGAACTGTAGCTCCAGTGGACTACAGTTACTTTGATACTGCTACATGGAACTGTAGCTCAGTGGACTACAGCTAACTATGATACTGCTACATGGAACTGTGCTCAGTGACTACAGCTACTATGATACTGCTACATGGACTGTAGCTCAGTGGACTACAGCTAACTATGATACTGCCATGGCAACTGTAGCTCAGTGGACTACAGCTATACTATGATACTGCTACATGGCAACTGTAGCTCAGTGGACTACAGCTAACTATGATACTGCTACATGGCAACTGTAGCTCAGTGGACTACAGCTAACTATGATACTGCTACATGGCACTGTAGCTCAGTGCTACAGCTAACTATGATACTGCTACATGGAACTGTAGCTCAGTGGACTACAGCTAACTATGATACTGCTACATGGAACTGTAGCTCAGTGGACTACAGCTCACTATGTGTTGTTGGGTAGATGTGACAGTGGTCTGGTGTAGAGAATATTTGGTTGTATTTATTTTGTAAATGTAACCTTTATTTAACTAGGCAAGTCAGTTAAGAACAAATTCTTATTTGGAATGAATGATACATCTCACATCTTACTGATTTTCCAACGTCAATTCTTTCCAGAGAAAAAACATCAGAATAGCCATCATACCCTATTTGGAGACATCAACATGAGAATAGTCATCCTACCCTTTACATTCGAGGGCCTTGACTGGCTGTTACATATGCCCCTGCGTTCCAAATTGCATTCTATTTTGCTATATAGTACACTACTTTGACCAGGTTGCCTATCTGCCCTAAATAGGGACTATTCGGGATGCAAGGCCTTACTAGTTAACTTACACATCATCTGTTCAGCTTGAAACTACAACTACAGGTCGTATTTGAATGCTCATCACATGGACTGATTACATAGATGGACAAATATAATAGTTAGTATATATAAACCTCATGCATTCTACAGAGTTTCTGTAATGTGTATATCTATACAGGAAATATTAATGTAAATGGTTAAGCAGGTACTTTAATAGGCTACAAAAAGGAAATAAGAAAAACCAGCAAACACAGCCTTCCAGGAATAGAGATTGACACACTTGGAATAGAGAATAGCTATTCTCTAGGAGTAGATAGGAGACAAACTCAAAGAAGTTTGGGAGGGTCCCTGGTTCCGAGGTCTTCTAGGAGAGGAAGGTTCGGACGGTGCCCWTGACCAGTCCTCTGCAGATGGGACATTTCCTCAGGGAGGGGCCCTGGTTCCTGGGGGTCTTCTAGGAGAGGAAGGTTCGGACAGTGCCCTTGACCAGTCCTCTGCAGATGGGACATTTCCTCAGGGAGGGAGCGCACTCCTTACAGACCACCAGGTGACCACACGGGATGAAGACAATGTTCACCTCCTTGTCCATACACACCTTACAGGTCCGCTCCTCCTGCAATCGCCGTAGCTGCTCCTCCATCGGCAGGTCTAGAGAGGAGGAGGAGGGAGGAGGGGAGGGAGGAGGGGAGGGGAGGGAGAGAAGGGAGGGGGAGAGGAGTGAGGGAGGGAGGGAGATGGAAGAATAGAGAAGTAAGTATGGAGAGACRTAAAACAGACATGCTCTCCCCCCTTCCCATTGGATGAGGAGACTGACCCCACCCATCCCAGTTCCAAGGCAGCCTGTCTCAGCCACAGCTGAAAGCAGCCTAGTGTGTGTATGTGAAAGTGTGTGTACCTGAGAGATCTTGACTCGGTGATGCGGCTTCATTTGCCTGGGCTGAAAGGTGCATTGAGAACAAGAATTAAACAGAAGTCTGAAATKAAATGAAACTGAGTTGGACTGAACTGGGACTAACTAGGCTAGACACGATGTCAGTCTGATGATGTCACGGAGTAGGGCTTTATTACATAGAGTTGATTGCCTACCTAGATCAGTTGTGTTCCTGAACTCTAACCCCAGCYCTACCCACCAATCATTCTCAYAGTGACATGGTCAGAACATCTCTCCACCCCTCCCAAACCTGGAGGACAGGACTATTGTTTAGGGAGTTAGGGAACTAGGGAGTGAGGGGTCAGGGGGCTAGGAGTTATGGAACTAAGGAGTGAGAGGTCAGGGGGCTAGGAGTTAGCGAACTAGGGAGTGAGGGGTTAGGGGGCTAGGAGTTAGGGGCCCATGGGACTACTGGTTAGGGGACTAGGGAGTGAGGGGTTAGGGGGCTAGGAGTTAGGGGCCCATGGGACTACTGGTTAGGGGACTAGGGAGAGCCCGACAGCGCAGTTGATGCTGTGGTACGCAAACTCTTGCTAAATGCAACGTCTGAGCAGGGGAACACGACCTTACCAATGAGGTGATGTTTTACCCATAAGGTCTCTAGCAGGTTAGGGGTCAGACGTTAGGGGTCAGAGGTGATGTTTTACCCATAAGGTCTCTAGCAGGTTA
>NW_019944579.1:104420-107194 GCF_002910315.2 Salvelinus sp. IW2-2015 | reverse complement strand
GTGATGTTTTACCCAAGGTGTCTTTGATCAGATTAGGGTTAGGGGTCAGAGGTGATGTTTTACCCAGAGGTCTCTGTGCAGGATAGGTGAAGGTATTTTTGGTAATTGGTATTTTATTAGGATCCCCATTAGCTGTTGCACAAGCAGCAGCTACTCTTCCTGGGGTCCACACAAAACATGACATAATACAGGACATTAATGGACAAGAACAGCTCAAGGACAGAACTACATACATTTTCAAAAAGACACACKTAGCCTMCATATCAATACATASACACAAACTATCYAGGTCCAATAGGGGAGAGGCGTTGTGYCGYGAGGTGTTGCTTWATCTGTTTATTGAAACCAGGTTTGCTGTTTATTTGAGCAAYATGAGATGGAAGGAAGTTCCATGCAATAAKGGCTCYATATAATACTGTACGCTTTCTTGAATTTGTTCTGGATTTGGGGACWGTGAAAAGACCCCTGGTGKCATGTCTGGTGGGGTAAGTGTRTGTGTCAGAGCTGTGTGTAAGTTGACTATGCAAACAATTTGGTATTTTCAGCACCTACAGCTTAACTAGATCTTTCTYTGCAGCACTGGACCACACGACTGGACAATAATCAAGATTAGACAAAACTAGAGTCAGCAGCACATGCCTTTTGGAGGGTTGTGTCAACAACAACAAAAAGAAGAGCATAACTGTTCCATAGACATCTGTAGAGGTCAAGCTAGCACAGGTACATCTAACCATCCCTTCAAAGTGCTAAGAATGAACCAAAAAAAACACAAGAAAAAGAAGAATAGGGGGGCGGAGGAGGAGCGTATTTTACCATAAGAAAATAGGGGAATATATTCCAAGTTAATTTGTAAACAATTCTAGTTGTAGGTAAAAGCATCAACTAAACTTATGTGGGAAAAGGGACTGGATCTCCCTAGGGGTTAGTGCTCAGGGGGGACCACGAGAACAGAGGCAAGACGAAAGGTCAGTCAACAAGATTGATAGCCGAGGTTGTATAGAAACGTGGCATCCATTGCCTCCTCCGGCGGGGTGTGTTGGGGGGCATCGCGATCGTGTTCGTTGGTGTAGTGCACTTAGCGCGCCTGTATGTTTCTGAGAGTGGGTGGCTTTGTAGTGGAATAAGAGCTATCAGATCTATGTGTATCTGGTCATGATGTATGTAATTGATGTGATTGTCTGGGAGGTGTCTGGCTTTACGCATTGTGTCATGGGGTTGAAGGTCATTTTTGTTGTGTGGTTTGGTTGTGATATAATATTGGTTGTTATGAATTGGAAGAAATAATTCGTTTTCATATTGGCCTGTAGTGTGGTGATAGTTTTTGATTTAATGTGATGGGTGTGGTAGAGGTAGTGTTTGATATGTGAATGTGTGAATGTGAATATGTCTTATAACTCTAACCCTTATTCCCCATCCCCTACAAACGCCAACCCTTATTCCCTCATCCCCTAACAACCCTAAACCCTTATTCCCCTAATTTAGATAAGCGGCCCTAACTCTTATTTGATTGCGCGTCCTTTTATAATTAATGCCCTGACAACCTTTTCCGCCTACTAACCCTGATTAACCCTTGATGTTCTTTTCCCATTCCCCTTTTTTAACCCTTTTTCCCTCACTTGCTTTTGTCCGCCCTTGTAACGCGCCTAACCCTGTGTGAGTTCCGCCGTAGTCTGTAACCTTACGACCCTATATTCCCAGCCCCTTATAACCCTGTTAACCGTGTGATTGCGCTCGCATCCCCTTCTAGTTGTAACGCTTATTCCCCATCCCTGATTAATGACCTCTACCGCTCGTAGTTCCCCGGTAGTGTGAAGCTTAGACGGCCTTGTGATTCCCTGAGGTGTCCCCTTTAACCCTAACCCTTATTTCCCCTATAACCTTAACCCCTTATTCCCCCATCCCTATAACCTGGTATGACGCTAATATCTTGCTCCCCGTTATTATACGCGTGTATACCCTTTATTGCCGCGATGTGCGCGCCTGTGGAAGTTATGTCCGTAACCTGCTGTGTTGATTGCTGCCAGTGTCGCCTTATATTCCCAAACCCTTATTCCCCGTAGTGTCCCGCTATGAACCTTAACCCTTATTTCCCCATTGCGCGCCTTAGTATGTGGCGCTAACCCTGTAGTGTCCCCATCCCGGTGATTGAAGCCTGTAAGGAGCCGCGTGGTATGTCCCCGGGCGGAATGGCCGCCGTAGTGTGAGTTGCCTAACCCTTATTCCCCATCCCCTATATTTTCCTTGTAACCCTTTGGTATTGCCCCTCCCTATATTCCGAACCGCTTAGTTCCCCGATCCCCGCTATTATTCCCAACCTTATTCCGCCGAGAGTCCCCTGCATTAACTGGCTGTAACCCTTGTATGCGCCAAGGCCCGCTATGGATTCCTAACTTCTTATTCACCGCGTATTTTCCGCAGCCTATGTATCTGGGTTTCCAACCCTCCTAATTCCCCAGTTGCCCCCGTTAATTTCCACAAACCCTCTATTCTCCATCCCACTATATTCCCAACCCTTATTGTCCCCCGCATTCCCTATAAAGCTTAACTACGTTAATTATCCCCAATCCGCCATAATAATTCCCAACCCTTATCGTCTCCACTTCGCCATTATTAGACCTCTAACTCTCTTGGTGTATTCGTTCCATCCCCTAGTAATTTGCCTTCAACCCTCTATTCAGCATCCCCATATATATCCTCATAAGCCCTGTATTTCTCCGAGGTGCCTCCTTTATTATTTCGCCAACCCTTATTTCGCCCATCCCCATCTCCTCTCT
>NW_019944579.1:102442-104395 GCF_002910315.2 Salvelinus sp. IW2-2015 | reverse complement strand
TTGTTTGTAACTTATTTTGTACATAATGTTGCTGCTACTGTCTCTTATGACCAATAAGAGCTTCTGAATATCAGAACAGCGATTACTCACCTCGATCTGGACTAAGAGTTTTTCTTGAATGAGTCTGATGCAAAGGATATACTGTTGCTCCCGGACCAGGCCCAAATCCCSKTCATTCACATTAAGAAAAGATGGAGGTACAGGGGGCGGAGATCGGGGTGTCTTCTGAGAATTTGTCAGCGAGTGGGTAACCCGCCTCTACCACTCGTTCTATTGGCCAACGTGCAATCACTGGAGAATAAACTGGATGAGCTCTGTTGGAGACTGTCCTACCAACGRGACATTAAAAACTGCAATATCTTATGTTTCACCGAGTCGTGGCTGAACGACGACATACAGTTGGATGGGTTATCCGTGCATCGGCAAGAAAGAACAGCTGGTTCAGGTAAAACGAGGGGTGRRRGTGTGTGTCTTTGTCAATAACAGCTGGTGCGTGATGTCTAATATAAATGAATTCTCGAGGTATTGCTCGCCTGAGGTAGAGTACCTCATGATAAGCAGAAGACCACACTATCTACCAAGAGAGATTCCAACTGTACTTTTCCATTTACCACCACAAACTGATGCTGGCACTAAGAACGCACTCAACCAGCTGTATAAGGTCATAAGCAAACAAGATGCTCATCCAGAAACAGCACTCCTAGTGGCCGGGGACTTTAATGCAGGCAAACTTAAATCTGTTTGAGCTAATTTCTACCAGCATGTCTCATGTGCAACAAGAGGGAAAATAACTGCAGACCACCTTTACTCCACACACAGAGACGCGTAMAAAGCTCTCCCTCGCCCTCCATTTGGCAAATCTGACCATTAATTATATCCTCCTGATTCCTGCTGACAARCAAAAACTAAAGCAGGAAGTACATGTGACTCGCTMAATACGGAAGCCACGGATTACAGGCAACATTCACACCGAGCTGAAGGCTAGAGCTGCCGCTTTCAAGGAGCGGGACATTAATCCGGAAGCTTATAAGAAATCCTGCTATGCCCTCAGACGAATCATCAAACAGGCAATTGTCAATACAGGACTAAGATTGAATCCTACTACACCGGCTCTGACGCTCCCTCTCTCAAGGCCTCACAATCATTCTGGGCCTGTTTAAATTTTTATTTAAGTTCAGCCCCACCAGAGCCTGAGAATAAGTCCCCACAAATGGAACCACAGGGTAGTTTTTCCCCTCTACCTGATATGCTCCATGGTCTGATTGACCTCAGCCTCTCTCAGGAACCTCCTTCTGGGCCTTAAGGCCGAGAAGAGTGTTCTTGTGGCCGCCTCTATATCCCCAGGGAAACTACAGATTCTGTGGAAAAGTATAAGTTGTGATTTGATCAACCACCATGTGTGCTTTGGATGAAAACTACATTTGTGAACGAGGGCATGTCTGTTTCCTTAAAGAAAACTTTAGTTGCCAATTGTTAAAATGTTTCGTATTGCAAATTATGTATGATAGTGATGTGAGTTCAAAATGTTTATGAATTCCCTGAATTCAGAGGTGGAGCCTCCCCACAGTCCAAAAATATCAGCCAGATACCTGAGCTACAGCAATGGTAAGGTCTTACATTTAAGAAAAGCAGTTTCTTCGCAAAAACTTGTGTACAAATTTGCAAATGTCTTTCCTATGGCTGTACCATGTATCTGGCGGATAGTACTTCACATTGAACTCAAAGTCGTTTCTGGTGAGGCTCAACTCCAACAAGTCCAGGATAACTCTCTACTGTCGACTGGGGTCAGGACCCCATCATAGCACTGAGACTGCACTTGTGAAGGTGGCAAATTACCTTTTAATGGCATTAGACCTAGGCTCTGCATCTGTCCTCGTGCTCCTAGACCTTAGTGCTGCTTTTGATACCATCGATCACCACATTCTTTTGGAGAGATTGGAAACCCAAATTGGT
>NW_019944579.1:93593-100941 GCF_002910315.2 Salvelinus sp. IW2-2015 | reverse complement strand
GCCTATCACAGACAAGTTTATGGCCTGGTTAGATCTTATCTGTCAGGAAAGATATCAGTGTTGTCTCTGTAGATGGTTTGTCTCTGCAAAATCAACCTGTAAATTTTCGTGTTCCTCAGAGTTGTGTTTTATGAACGCACTACTTCGTTGTCATATATTTTTACCTATTGGGAGATGTCATTCGAAACCATAATGTTAACTTTTCCTGCTATGCGGTGACACAACAGCTGTACATTTCAATGAACATGGTGAAGCCCCAAAATTGCCCTCGCTAAGAAGCCTGAGTTTTAGAACATAAGGGAGTGGATGGCTAACAACTTTCTTTTTAAACTCCGGACAAAACAGAGATGCTTGTTCTGGGTCCCAAGAAACAAAGAGATCTTCTGTTGAATCTGACAATGTAATCTTGATGGTTGTAAATAATCTCAAATAAAACTGTGAAGGACTCGGCGTTATCTCTGGACCCTGATCTTTTTTTTTTAAATTTTACCCTTTTCTCCCATTTTCCTGGTATTCAATCGCTAGTAATTACTATCTTGTCTCATCGCTACAACTCCCGTACGGGCTCGGGAGAGACGAAGGTCGAAAGCCATGCGTCTCCGGAAGCACAACCAACCAACCGCACTGCTTCTTACACGACAGCGCTCACAACCGGAAGCCAGCGCAGACAATGTGTCGAGGAAAACCGTGCACTGGCCCTTGGCTAGCACGCACTGCGCCCGCCCCACAGGAGTCGCTGGAGCGCGATGAGACAAGATATCCTACGGCCAAACCTCCCTAACCGGACGACGCTGGGAATTGTGAGTCGCGCCGGATCCCGGTCGGGGGCCGGCTGCGGACGCCTGGGGCGAACCAGAGACTCTGGTGGGCAGCTAGCGCTGCAGTGCCCTAGACTAAGGCGCCACGGGAGGCCCTTGATCTCTCTTTTGACGAACATAGCAAGACTGTTTCAAGGACAGTTTTTTCCATCTACGTAACATCCCAAAATCTGAAACTTTCTGGTCTAAAAAATGATGCGAAAAATGATCCATGCTTTTGTTACTTCTAGGTTAGACTACTGAACATGCTTACTTTCCGGCTTACCCGGATAAAGCACTAAATAACTTCAGTTAGTGGTAATAGGGTGCTAGAATCTGACTAGAAAAAAATTTGATCATTACTCCAGTGCTAGCTCCCTACACTGGCTTCTGTTAAGGAAAGGGCAGATTCAAGGTTTTACTGCTACCTACAAGGCTTACATGGGCTTTGCTCTACTATCTTTCCGATTTGGTCTCTGCCTAGATCTAACCGTACGCTACGGTCAAGAGACAGGCTCCAAATTGTCCTTGATTTCTACACAGCTGGAGGGAGGCTTTCTCCTATAGAGCTCCATTTTTGGAATGGTCTGCCTACCATGTGTAGAGAACGCAGACTCGGTCTCATACCTTAAGTCTTTACTGAAGATCATCTCTTGTGTAACAGTAGTCTAGGGGAGCTGTCTGGTGTAACGTAGTGCTAGGGGCATTCTGGTCTGGTGTAAACAGTAGTCTAGGGGCAGTCTGGTCTGGTGTAACGTAGTCTAGGGCAGTCTGTCTGGTCTGGTGTAAAGTAGTCTAGGGCTAGTCCTGTCTGGTCGGGTGTAACAGTAGTCTTAGGGGCAGTCTGTCTGTGTGGTTGTAACAGTAGTATCTAGGGGCAGTCTGTCTGGTCTGGTGTACAGTAGTCTAGGGGCATGTCGTTCTGGTCTGGTGTACAGTAGTCTAGGGCAGTCTGTCTGGTCTGGTGAACAGTAGTCTAGGGGCAGTCTGTCTGCTGGTGTACAGTAGTCTGGGCCGTCTGTCTGGTGTTAACAGTAGTTCTAGGGGGGGCAGTTCTGTCTTGGTCTTGGTGTAACAGTAGTTCTAGGGGCAGTCTGTTGGTTGTGTAACAGTAAGTTTTCTAGGGGCAGTCTGTCTGGTTGTGTGACAGTAGTTCTAGGGTGCAGGACTGTCTGGTCTGGTGTAAGAGTCTAGCGGGGCAGTCTGGTTGAGTGGTAAAGTAGTTCTAGGGGCTGTCCTGTCTTGGTTGGTGTACACTAGGTTCTAGGCGGCAGTCTGTCTTGTTGTAAGCATGTCGTCTAGGTGAGTCTGTCTGGTCTGGTGGGTTGCTCAGGGATTATCATGTATCACATCCAACTTGGACATTACTAGGTGGCAAGATCTGAAATCAGGTTGTGGGTGGTCATGGTGAATATATGGTGGCAATAACGGTCCTAAACTGATGGGATTAGAGAGGGTGACCAGATAGTCTCATACTGTCATCAGTGGCATTTATGGGTACTTAAGCTTGCAGCATGGAACCTCATGGAGGACCGCAGTGGCAAGTCTAAAGGAAGTGGGCTAACAAACAATTGGTTTGTCCAATCCTTGGATAACAATAATAGTGGTGTTCTCCCACATTGGATGTGAACTTGGTAGGGTGATGTTCCAGAGTTATGAGAGGTTAGTAGTCAGTTATGGATATTGTCATGAGTGTCTCTGATGGCGAGGTTAGGTTAGGGGTAGAGGTGATGATTTAGACCTATGAGAGTCTAAGGCAGGTGGGTTGGGGTCAAGCGGTGATAGTTTAACCCTGAGGTCTGAAGAGGTTAGGGTTAGCGGGGTCGAGTGAGTTGA
Organism: Salvelinus sp. IW2-2015; assembly: GCF_002910315.2. Lineage (NCBI taxonomy): Eukaryota > Metazoa > Chordata > Actinopteri > Salmoniformes > Salmonidae > Salvelinus > Salvelinus sp. IW2-2015. Next base: position 98,308 of record NW_019944579.1, on the reverse strand, counting down.
ATGAGGTTGGTTGTCGAGGGAGTTTATCCCATGGGGTGATAGAGCGGTTACGAGGTTAGGGGTCATGAGGTGAGTTATTACCGATGAGGTCTAAGCATTGGGTATGAGTTACGCAGGTCTGAGCAGGTAGGTTAGGGTCAGAGGTGAGATCCGAGGTCTAGGCTTTGAGGTCAGGGAATCCATGAGGTTCTGTAGACTAGGTAAGACCATCGTATCTTTTAGAGCTGGGATCAGTTCTGAAGACTTGCAGCTGCGCGTTTCTTTAGTCAGCACGCAGTCTATCAGTTGGTGTCTGCTGCTGGGAGGACTGGCCTGGAGACCACTGTATTCTCGTCACCTGAAGAGTATCAAGGGAGTCAGAGGTATCAGCCAAGTCTATGCAGTCTGGGCTGTCTGCTGGCTAGGGCGAGGTACTGGCCGGCTGGAGGAACCACTTGCTATTACTTCACTGAAGAGAAGTGGAGAGCGAGTATACACCCCGTAGTTTATAATAATATGTGTAGTCATTAACTTAGTAGTCAGATAAGCAGGACGTACTGATGAGTTCGGGTGTGGTGCTCGGACTATAGGTGCGTCCAGGACGACCTCAACACGTCTTCGTAACGTGGCCTAACGCTGCGTGGTGTTCTTTAAGATGAATGACGGTTTGAGGAGAGAGAAGCAGAGAGTATGCCGAGGAGAGAGAGGAGAGGGATTCGTCCGGAGGAGGTGAGAGAGAGGCAGGACAAGGAGGAGAGGATGAGGGAGAGGAGTAGATAGCGAGTGAAGAGAGATGCAGCAGAGAGATAGGAGGAGAGATTGTGTAGTTAGGTGACTAATAGATATACTTAATTTGGCGCAGAGCACCTAGTAGGTACCGGGTCAAAAAGTAGTGGTCACACTATATGGGATAGGATGGCATTTATATTTTTGGTGCAGAAACCGAGTTGTTTGTGTTGGCTGTCCACCACAGCACACACTGTTTTCCCTAAGAGATGTGTTGTACAACCACGTCCAAAGACATAACATATTGCACACGGATTATATTGATGGAAAAAAAAAGGCGTGGAGCCGCGGAGAGGAATTCAGGGTTACCCGAACGATGTGGTGGGCAATGGTGGGAGGCGCGCGCGGACACCTGTATATTGTTAAGGCATTTCATTCGACGGTATTCGGGCGGAAAGCAACAGTGTTAAGGGGCGTGGGTGTATGGTGGATGAGTTTTTCGATGTGGAGAGAGGAAAAATATGTGGAGAGAGGAGTTTTGGGTTTAATGAGTAGTTCATGCGACGTTAGGGTATGATGTCATTATAGTTAGGCAAGTTCTGATTGGGAGAAAATCTGCAAATTTTTATAGTAGAGCCTCGGTCCTTCCCTAGAAAGAGGCAATTTTTTGTGTGCATAAATAGAAAAGTGGTTAAGTAAATCTATTAGACACTATCTACATAGTGGTCTACATTACAATTTATATAGTCATAATACAGTGGCTCGGAAAGTATTCCGCTTGACTATTATCATTGTTTAAGATTCAGCTTATTGCAAAATTGATTTACTATAAATATCAGATGTCGTTGCCTAAATCTTACAGCACAATACAGTAATGACATGCACACACAATACACCATAGATGAAAAGAAACCCAAGGGTAGATTTAAATGTTCGGTCTTATGGGGCTTGGGGGTTTGGTTTAGGGCTTGTGTTAGAAGTCTGTTGGATCTAGGGACTCTGGGGTTTGCTTGGCCGGTACCGTACCGATTGCGGTGCGGTAGGAGAGTGGAACAGTCTCTAAAGTTTGAAATTAAAGAAGGCGTGGTGCTGGAGGTCGTTGAGCTAATTTTTAGGGCTGTGCCTCTGAGCCTGGCGTTGGTATACGAGGATAGTGGATGGGATCAGGAAGGCTTGGCCTAGTGGTTGTAGCTGAGGCCCGTATACGGCACTGTTGTCTGTGAGTGGCGTTAGCGGGATCGTGGTGGATTGTGGTAGTTTGTTAGACGGGGGATGCTAAGACCATAAAATGGCCTAATTACTACTTGCCATTAACGCTGATGGGTGTTCCTACGGTTGCGGGTTGGGATTGCACCGCATACCAACGGGTCGTGGATGCTCTTGTATCGGTAAGGCAGGGGCTGTAGATACGCTTTTTTGAGTGATAATGGAGGACCATGATGGGCTAATATTTTTCAAGTTTCTGAGGGGGGGAGGTGTTGTTGGTGCAGCTCTTCACAACTTGTTTATGTGGTGGCTGCAGGTGCACGCAATGGAAGTTGGATGCGCAAAGGAACTTGGGGAAGGCTTTCACCTGCTCGGCCTTACAGCGCCTTATCGTGAGAATGGGGCTGTGGCTAGTTGGTCTACGTGTTTTCCTGTGTCCAGCATATCTGCTCTTTGTGCTTGACTGGACATGAGCGGGGGAGGTTTGTTGGTTCTGGGCAGAGCGAATGTCAGCGTCTCTGGACTCTGCTCCCTATAGGATAGATCTCTGTGATTTGTCTGTCAGGTGTTACAGAGCATTTACAGGATTGTTGTGTATCCAGGCATAACTCTTAATTTGTGGTGTTTTGGAGTTGTACTACTGGGCAAGCGTGCGCGGTAGGATGGGAGTGAACAGGGGAGTACCTGGGAGGGGAATGGGCGCAGCAGCGTGAGGGGCCTTGTTGTTGGGAGGATTCGACGTCGCGGAATATTTTTGTTAGGTTTGGAATCTGTCGAATAGAGGTTGATAGTCCTAGAGCGAAGGACAGTCAGCAAGTCCTTGTAGGGGTTCAGGGTGGTGGCGGGAGGGTGTTTAGGTCTTATGGTCGCTTCCTTAGTGGAGGCTTTGGGCGGCTATGTGGTTGGAAAACGTGGATCCTGTTTCTCAATGCATCGATGATTCTCCAAAATAGGTTGTTTCCTTTTGTCGCAGGTGGGGGTAGTGGAGTGTGGAGTGATATCGAGGATTGGCATATTTGTTGTTGGGTATGTATTAGGGGGTATGTGAGGGATTGAAGTGGGTAAATAGGTTTTGGGATTAATATGATTTGATGTTGCCCAAGAATGGAGAGAATTCAATACATCATGGCCACAGACCGATAGAGTGTTAGGGTCTGTAGTATTGGAAGGTTATACTAATTAGTGTTTTCGATTTCATTCTTACTTCTTCGGGCACAGGGATTATGGGTTCTTGAACAGGTTGTATCTATATCAGGATGTTTATGATTGGGAGGCTATGGTGTGCTGGCTTGAACGGTTGTATTAGGATAGCCGAACTCAGATATTGGGTAGAATCGCACTGTAGAGGCTGTGTGTGTCTGCTCCTTCAGCAGTCCGTCAGCAACGTTTCTAGGTGTATTTTTAAGCAGTTTTAAAAAAAATCTGGATTCTACTTTTGATGTTCGCACTCAATTACTGAGTGTGGAATAGAGGTTTTTTGTAGGTATGCTCCTCTGTAGTTTGACTGCTTGATGTGGTTATAGTTGCTAGGCATCCCCATTTTCGGTCTGTTGTAACAGTAGTCTAGGGGCAGTCTGGTCTGGTGTAACAGTAGTTCTAGGGGCAGTCTGTCTGGTCTGGTGTAACAGTAGTTCTAGGGGCAGTCTGTCTGTTGTAACAGTAGTCTAGGGGCAGTCTGTCTGGTCTGGTGGGCAAGGATCATCATTACTCACCCAATTGGACATTACTGGTCAAGATCTGAAATCGGTTGTGGAGTGGTATCGACATATTGATGGAATAAGGTCCCTAAACTGATGGTTAGACAGGGTAGACCCAAGACTAGGTCTCTACTGTCATCTAGTGGCCATTTATCGGTACTGCTTGCCACATGGAACCTCAATGGAGGCCCAGTGCAAGTCCTCAAAGGAAGGCTCAAACAATTGTTTGTCATACTTGGAACAATAAAATAGTGTGTTCTCCAATTGGATGTCAGACATTAGGGGTCAGAGGTGATGTTTTACCCATGAGGTCTCTGAGCAGGTTAGGGTTAGGGGTCAGAGGTGATGATTTACCCATGAGGTCTCTGAGCAGGTTAGGGGTCAGAGGTGATGATTTACCCATGAGGTCTAAGCAGGTTAGGGGTCAGAGGTGAAGTTTTACCCATGAGGTCTGAGCAGGTTAGGGTTAGGGGTCAGAGGTGAAGTTTGACCCATGAGGTCTAAGCAGGTTAGGGGTCAGAGGTGAAGTTTTACCCATGAGGTCTGAGCAGGTTAGGGTTAGGGGTCAGAGGTGAAGTTTTACCCATGAGGTCTAAGCAGGTTAGGGTTAGGGGTCAGAGGTGAAGTTTTACCCATGAGGTCTCTGAGCAGGTAGACATCGTTCTTCTGGATCCAGTTCCTGAAGACCTCAGCTGCTGCGTTTCCTTTAGTCAGCACCAAGTCTATCAGTCTGGCTGTCTGCTGCTGGGAGGACTGGCCCTGGAGACCACTGTATTCCTCTCCACCTGAAGAGACAGGGGTCAGAGGTCAGCACCAAGTCTATCAGTCTGGCTGTCTGCTGCTGGGAGGACTGGCCCTGGAGACCACTGTATTCCTCTCCACCTGAAGAGACAGTGGAGAGGAGTAACACGTAGTATATAACATGTAGTAGTATATTAGTAGTAGATAAGCAGACGTACTGATGACGTTCTGCTCTCGGAGGTGCTCCAGGACAGACTCAACACTCTTCAGACGCTGGACCAACGCTGCCTGGTGTCTCTTCCCATCGCTGCTCTATCTCTCTTCTTCGCTCTCTTCTCTCTCTCCTCCAGACGGTCATTATTCTTA
>NW_019944579.1:89474-93568 GCF_002910315.2 Salvelinus sp. IW2-2015 | reverse complement strand
AAGTGAACCTAACCCAACTCTCTCTCCCTCCCCTCCCTCTCTCTCCCTTCTTCTCTTCTCTCCCTCCCCATCCTCTCTCTCCTTTTCCCTCTCTCTCTCCCCTCCACCATCCTCTCTCTCTCTCTCTCTCTCTCTCTCTCTCTCTCTCTCTCTCTCCCTCATCCTCTCTCTCCTTTTCTCCTCTCTCTCTCCCTCCCATCCTCTCTCTCTCGCTCTCTCTCTCTCTCTCGCTCTCTCTCTCTCTCCTCCAGACGGTCATTCATTCTTAAAGAGACACCAGGCAGCGTTGGTCCAGCGTCTGAAGAGTGTTGAGTCTGTCCTGGAGCACCTCCGAGAGCAGAACGTCATCAGTACGTCTGCTTATCTACTACTAATATACTACTACATGTTATATACTACGTGTTACTCCTCTCCACTGTCTCTTCAGGTGGAGAGGAATACAGTGGTCTCCAGGGCCAGTCCTCCCAGCAGCAGACAGCCAGACTGATAGACTTGGTGCTGACTAAAGGAAACGCAGCAGCTGAGGTCTTCAGGAACTGGATCCAGAAGAACGATGTCTACCTGTGGGGAGAATCTCAATTTTATAGTAGCAGCTACTCTTCCTAGAGGCAAATTTTTTGTGTGCAAAAATAAAAATGGTATATAACATTATTACACCACTACATATCTACAATACAACATTTATAATACTACCATACATACAGTGCATTCGGAAAGTATTCAGACCCCTTGACTATTCCACATTGTTACGTTACAGCCTTATTCTAAAATTGATTATATAAATACAATGTCCTCAATCTACACACAATACCCCATAATGACATCACAATACCCCATAATGACAAAGCGAAAACAGGCAAATTTCAAATGTTCAGTCTTATGGCTTGGGGGTTAGGTTTAGCTGTTTAGAAGCCTCTTGGATCTAGACTCGGTGCTCCGGTACCACTTGCCGTGCGGTAGCAGAGAGAACAGTCTATGATTAGGGTGGCTGGAGTCGTTGACAATTTTTAGGGCCTTCCTCTGACACTGCCTGGTATAGAGGTCCTGGATGGCAGGAAGCTTGGCCCCAGTGATGTACTGGGCCGTACGCACTGTCCTCTGTAGTGCCTTGCGGTCGGAGACCGAGCAGTTGCCATACCAGGCGGTGATGCAACCCGTCAGGATGCTCTTGATGGTGCAGCTGTAGAACCTTTTGAGGATCTGAGGACCCATGACAAATCTTTTCAGTTTCCTGAGGGGGGATAGGTGTTGTTGTGCCCTCTTCACAACTGTCTTGGTGTGCTCGGACCATGAAGTGGACGCCAAGGAACTTGAAGCTTTCAACCTGCTCCACTACAGCCCCATCGATGAGAATGGGGTCGTGCTCGGTCCTCCTTTTCCTGTAGTCCACAATCATCTCCTTTGTCTTGACCACATTGAGGGGGAGGTTGTTGTTCTGGCACCACATGGTCAGGTCTCTGACCTCCTCCCTATAGGCTGTCTCGTCATTGTTGGTGTTCAGGCCTACCACTGTTGTGTCATCGGCAAACTTAATGATGGTGTTGGAGTTGTACCTGGCCGTGCAGTCATGAGTGAACAGGGAGTACAGGAGGGGACTGAGCACGCACCCCTGAGGGGCCCCTGTGTTGAGGATCAGCGTGGCGGATATGTTGTTACCTTACCACCTGGGGGCAGCCCATCAGGAAGTCCTGGTTCCAGTTGCAGAGGGAGGTGTTTAGTCCCAGGGTCCTTAGCTTAGTGATGAGATTTGAGGGCACTATGGTGTTGAACGCTGGGCTGTAGTCAATGAATAGCATTCTCACATAGGTGTTCCTTTTGTCCAGGTGGGAAAGGGCAGTGTGGAGTGCAATAGAGATTGCATCATCTGTGGATCTGTTGGGGCGGTATGCAAATTGGAGTGGGTCTAGAGTTTCTGGGATAATGGTTTTGATGTGAGCAATGACCAGCCTTTCAAAGCACTTCATGGCCACAGACGTGAGTGTTACGGGTCTGTAGTCATTTAGGCAGGTTACCTTAGTGTTCTTGGGCACAGGGACTATGGTGGTCTGCTTGAAACAGGTTGGTATTACAGACTCAGAATGGGAGAATGCACTGTAAGTGTGTGTGTCTCTCTTCACAGTCCCCGCTGTTCCATAAGGTGTATTTTTAACAGTTTAAAAAAAAAATCTGATTCTACTGCTGCATCAGTTACCTGATGTGGAATAGAGTTCCATGTAGTCATGGCTCTATGTAGTACTGTGCACCTCCCATAGTCTGTTCTGGACTTGGGGACTGTGAAGAGACCTCTTGTGGCATGTCTTGTGGGGTATGCATGGGTGAACGGAGTTGTGTGCCAGTAGGTCAAACAGGCACCTCAGTATATTCAGCATGTCCTAGTAGTTTAAACAGACACCTCAGTATATTCAGCATGTCCTAGTAGGTTCTACATTGCAGCTGCAATCTGAAATAGTGCCGAAGCAGCCAGAATAATTACAGAGACCAACGTCAAATACCTAAATACTCATCATAAAACTTTTCTGAAAAATACACAGCGTACAGCAAATGAAAGACCAACATCTTGTGAATCCAGCCAATATTTCAGATTTTTTAAGTGTTTAATAGCGAAAACCAAATATAGCATTATATTGCTTACCACAATAGCCAGAAACACAAGCCGTTTACCAGCAGCAAAGGTTAGCGATCCTAACAAACCAGCAAAAGATATATATTTTTGACTAACCTTGATAAACTTCTTCAGATGACAGTCCTGTAACATCATATTACACAATGCATATAGGATTTGTTCGAAAATGTGCATATTTAGTGGCACAAATCGTGGTTATACAATGTGATTAGTAGCAACATTTCAGGCAATCTGGCCGGCGCCATCTTGGAGAGGCACCTAATCTAATCGATAACTAATCATAAACTTGACTAAAAAATACAGTTGGACAGCAAATGAAAGATACAGTAGTTCTTAATTGCAACCGCTGTGTTAGATTTTTAAAATTAACGTTACTCGACATACAGCGTGCGTTACAGCGAGACCATGCCGAAATTAATGGCGGACTAATAATTTTACATTGTTCCACAGAAGTACGAATTAACATCATAAATAGCTCTTACTTTTGGATGATCTTCCATCAGAATCTTGGGCAAGTGGTCCTTTGTCCAGAACAATCGTCTTTTGGTTGAAAGATGTCCTCTACTCCTGTAGAAATTAGCTGCTAACGCCGATGTACCGGAGAGGTGCCCAACTCGTGAAACGCCTGACAAAGAAACTCCAGAAAATCGCAATAAACTGCTATAAGTCGGTTTAAATTAACTACCTTATGAAGTTTTTAAGACAAAAAACAAATTAAATCAGAGCCGGAGATATAGAACTGCTAAACCGAAAGCTTTTCAGGACGCCATGCTGGTGTCCCTGATGCGTCAGGCGCCTCGTCGAAAAGGTCGGTACTTCCGTTCAAAGAGGCTTTATACTCCCCAGATGGTGCTATCCACTCCATTCAAGTCTCACCGCTTACTGACATCTAGGGGAAGGCGTATGCAGTGCATGTAGCCCCATAGCTTACAAGGGAATTTTATAAACCGACCCTGGAACAGAGACCTCGTTTCAGAAATCTCACTTCTTGACAGGAAGTGTGCTGCAGAATGAGTTCTGTTTCACTCAGAGAAATAATTCAAACGGTTTTAGAAACTAGAGATGTTTTCTATCCAATAGTAATAATAATATGCATATTGTACGAGCAAGAATTGAGTACGAGGCAGTTTAATTTGGGAACGAAAATTCTACAAAGTGTAAAACAGCACCCCCTATTGAGAAAAGGTTTTAAACTACTAGGACATGCTGAATATACTGAGGTGTCTGTTTAAACTACTAGGACATGCTGAATATACTGAGGTGTCTGTTTAAACTACTAGGACATGCTGAATATACTGAGCTGTCTGTTTAAACTACTAGGACATGCTGAATATACTGAGTGTTCTGTTAAAACTACTAGGACATGCTGAATATACTGAGTGTCTGTTTAAACTACTAGGACATGCTGAATATACTGAGGTGTCTGTTTAACCTACTAGGACATGCTGAATATACTGAGCTGTCTGTTAAA
>NW_019944579.1:68990-83668 GCF_002910315.2 Salvelinus sp. IW2-2015 | reverse complement strand
CCGCCTTTGAATGTTAACCTGTCCTGGTAATCCATCTGGCCCTGCGGCCTTGTGAATGTTAACCTGTCCTGGTAATCCATCTGGCCCTGCCGCCTTGTGAATGTTAACCGGTGTTAAACGGTCCTGGTAATCCATCTGGCCTTGTGAATGTTAACCCGTGTTAAACGTCTTAATCACATCGGCTACGAATTTTGACTATGCTGACGTCAAAAAATATGGATATTCGATTAGTGAAATATTGTCCAATGCCCATCCCTAGAATAAACTGTATTATCTGACTGATCTGATCAGGAAGTTAACTCTCTCCTGGCCCCTCCCCCTACAGCTCCTAACCAATGGGGACAGCAGCTCCAGAGAGTTTGTGGACCCCCGGGTGAGTGACTCCTGACTTCAACTGAATTTAAACCCTGACAGAATGTTGATATGACTGTTCAACCATGAGACAGACAGGACCGCAGGGCCAGATGGATTACCAGGACAGGTTAACATTCACAAGGCCGCAGGGCCAGATGGATTACCAGGACCGTACTGGCATGCGTCTCCACTGACGTTTTCAACCTCTCCCTGACCCAGTATGTAATACCTACATGTCTCAATCAGACCACCATAGTCCCTGTGCCTAAGAACAACAAAGGTAACATATAACTCACATCTGTTGCCATGAAATGCTTTGAAAGGCTGGTCATRGCTCACAACACCATCAGCTCAGACATCCTGCACCTAATCCAATTCGCATACCGCCCCAATAAATCAACAGACAACGCAATCTCCATTGCACTCCAGAGTGCCCTTTCCCACCTGGATAAGAGGAACTGCTTGAGAATGCTGTTCATTGATTACAGCTCAACACCATAGTGCCATCCAAGCTCAGGACCCTGGGACTGAACACCGACCTCTGCACCTGGATCCTGGACTTCCTGACGAGCCACCCCCAGGTTGTGAGGGTAACAACACATCCACTACGCTGATCCTCAACACGGGGGCCCCTCAGGGGTGTGTGCTCAGTCCCTTCCTGTACTCCCTGTTGACCCACGACTGCATGGCCTCGCACGACTACAACATCAAGTTCGCTTGTGACACGACGTTGTAGGCCTGATCACCTATGGCGATGAGACAGCCTACAATGGAAGAGGTCAGAGAACTGGCAGCGTGGTGCCAGGACAACAACATCTCCCTCAACGTCAGCAAGACCAAGGAGATGATCTTGGACTACAGGAAAAGGAGGACAGAGCACGCCCGCATTCTCATCGAGAACAACAGGGCTGTAGTGGAGCAGGTCGAGAGCTTCAAGTTCCTCGGTGTCCACATCACTAAGGATCTATCATGGTCCACACACACCAACACAGTCATGAAGAGGACACGGCAACACTTCCTCCCCCTCAGGAGGTTGATAATACTTTTCATGGGCCCCCAGACCCTCAAAGTTCTACAGCTGCACCATTGACAGTATCTTGACTGGCTGCATCACCGCTTGGTATGGCAACTGCTTGGCCTCCGACCGCAAGGTGATAGAGGGTAGTGCGTACAGCCCAGTACACCATCCAGAAGGCGAGGCCAGTACAGGTGCATCAAAGCAGGGACCAAGAGACTGAAAAACAGCTTCTATCTCAAGGCCATCAGACTGTTAAACAGCCATCACTAACTCAGAGAGGCTGCTGCCTACATACAGACTCAAATCATCGGCCACTTTAATAAATGGATAACTAGTGACTTTAACAATGCAATTTTAATAATGTTTACATATCTTACATTACTCATCTCATATGTATATACTGTATCTTATACCATCTATTACATCTTGCCTATGCCGCTCGGTCATCGCTCATCCATATATTTATATGTACATATTCTTATTCCATCCTTTAGATTTGTGTGTATTAGGTAGTTGTTGGGGAATTGTTAGATTACTTGTTGGTTATTACTGCATGGTCGGAACTAGAAGCACAAGCATTYCGCTACACTCGCATTAACATCTGCTAACCATGTGTATGTGACAAATAAAATTTGATTTGATCACTGGGGCCGAGCTCCCTGCCATCCAGGACCTCTAAACCAGGCGGTGTCAGAGGAAGGCCCTAAAAATGGTCAAAGACTCCATCCAACCAAGTCATAGACTGTTCTCTCTGCTACCGCATGGTACCGATGTACCAAGTCTGGAACCAACAGGACCCTGAACAGCTTCTACCCCCAAGCCTTAAGACTACTAAATATTTAACCAAATAGCTACCCAGCACCTTGATGACAGCATAGCACACTCTTGGCATTCTCTCAATCAGCTTCACCTGGAATGCTTGTTGCTCCTAGACATTTCCACTTCACAATAAAAGCACTTACAGTTGACCGGGGCAGCTCTAGCAGCGCTGAAATTTGACGAACTGACTCGTTGGAAAGGTGGCATCCTATGACGGTGCCACATTGAAAGTCACTGAGCTTTTCAGTAGGGCCATTCTACTGACAATGTTTGTCTATGGAGATTGCATGGCTGTGTGCTTGATTTTATACACCTGTCAGAATTTGAAGGGGTGTCCACATACTTTTGTATATATAGTGTATATCATTTTATGTAACAATGTCACAAGGATGATCTAATTTAATTTATAACAAAGCTTTTCATTGTCAAAATAGGCTGAAAAAAAAAAAAAACGTTTCGATATCCGGATATTCGATTAAGCTACTAGCACAATCCTACTTTATTCACAGCTCAATACCAGACGACTAATAAACAGTTAGGTCTTTATTCACAGCTCAATGCTCTACCAGACGACTAATAAACAGTTAGGTCTTGATTCACAGCTCATGCTCTACCAGACGGCTAATAAACAGTTAGGTCTTTATTCACAGCTTCAATGCTCTACCAGACGACTAATAAACAGTTAGGTCTTTATTCACAGCTCAATACCAGACGACTAATAAACAGTTAGGTCTTTATTCACAGCTCAATGCTCTACCAGACGACTAATAAACAGTTAGGTCTTTATTCACAGCTCAATGCTCTACCAGACGACTAATAAACAGTTAGGTCTTTATTCACAGCTCAATGCTTACCAGACGGCTAATAAACAGTTAGGGTTTTATTCACAGCTCAATGCTCTACAGACGACTAATAAACAGTTAGGTCTTTATTCACAGCTCAATGCCAGACGACTAATAAACAGGTAGGTCTTTATTCACAGCTCAATGCCAGACGACTAATAAACAGTTAGGTCTTTATTCACAGCTCAATGCCAGACGACTAATAAACAGTTAGGTCTTTATTCACAGCTCAATGCTCTACCAGACGACTATAAACAGTTAGGCTTTATTCACAGCTCAATGCCAGACGGCTAATAAACAGTTAGTCTTTATTCACAGCTCAATGCTCTACCAGACGACTAATAAACAGTTAGGTCTTTATTCACAGCTCAATGCTCTACCAGACGACTAATAAACAGTTAGGTCTTTATTCACAGCTCAATGCTCTACCAGACGACTAATAAACAGTTAGGTCTTTATTCACAGCTCAATACCAGACGACTAATAAACAGTTAGGCTTATTCACAGCTCAATGCTCCAGACGACTAATAAACAGTAGGTCTTTATTCACAGCTCATGTTCTACAGACGACATAAACATTAGGTCTTATTCACAGCTCAATCCAGACGACTAATAACAGTTAGGTCTTTATTCACAGCTCAATGCCAGACGGCTAATAAAAACAGTTAGTATTTAAAATCGGGCAGATAACAATGCAATGCTCTTCAGGTATCCAAAATAAAATAACTTGGTTTAGTGCGTAGTTTTTTATATTTATTTAACTAGGCAAGTCAGTTAAGAACAAATTCTTATTTACAATGACGGCCTAATGAACAAGTGGGTTAACTGCCTTGTTCAGGGGCAGAACGACAGATTTTTACCTTGTGCAGCTCAGGATTCGATCTTGCAACCTTTCGGTTACTGGCTCAGCGCTCTAAACGCTACCCTGCCGCCCCATGTTGAGCAGTTACACTTTAGGACGTTTCTACAGGATCACTCTTTAGGGAGAGTTCTATTTTTTGCTTCACACCATTTCAATGCCTACCCCGTTAGAAAATGTGATTGTTGGTAAATAAACAATGGGGAAATAAGTGTATAAAGCAGGTGTTACCTGTTCAAAGAGGCGAGGGAAGCGAGCCTGGATCTGGTGGACAAACTCCTGACTTTCTCCTGAGCAGGTACACACACCTGGAGGTTACACATAGTTACATTAAAATATACTGACAGGTTACCATAGTTACATTGATATATACTGACAGGTTACCATAGTCACATTGATATATACGACAGGTTACCATAGTCACATTGATATATACTGACAGGTTACCATAGTCACAATGATATACTGACAGGTTACCATAGTCACATGGATTATACTGACAGGTTACCATAGTCACATGGATATATACTGACATTTTACCATATCACATGAATATATACTGACAGGTTACCATAGTCACATGATATATACGACAGTTACCATAGGTCCATTATATTACTGACAGGTTACCATAGTCACATGAATATATATGACAGGTTACATAGTCACATAATATATACTGCAGTTCATGTCACATGAATATATATGACAGGTACCATAGTCACATTAATATATACTGACAGGTTACCATAGTCACATGAATATATTACTGACAGGTTACCATAGTCACATGAATATATAGACAGGTTACCATAGTCACATGAATATGAATCATAGTACAGTTACGACAGGTTACATATCACATGAATATATATGACAGGTTACCATAGTCACATGGATATATACTGACAGTTACCATAGTCACATTAATATATACTGACAGTTACCATAGTCACATTGATATATATAGACAGGTTACCATAGTCACATGATATATACTGACAGGTTACCATAGTCACATGATATATACTGACAGGTTACCATAGTCACATGAATATATACTGACAGGTTACCTAGTCACATATATATACTGACAGGTTACCATAGTCACATGTATATATACTGACAGGTTACCATAGTCACATGAATATATACTGACAGGTTACCATAGTCACATGATATATACTGACAGGTTACCATAGTCACATGAATATATACTACAGGTTTACCATAGTCACATGAATATATAACTGACAGGTTACCATATCACATGAAATATAATGACAGGTACCATAGTCCACATGAATATTACTGACAGGTACCATGTCACATGAATTATACTGAAGTTACCATAGTACATGAATATATACTGACAGGTACCATAGTCACATGAAATATACTAAGTACCAAGTCACATGAATACATACTGACAGGTTACCATAGTCACATGAATAATACTGACAGGTTACCATAGTCACATGAATATATACTGACAGGTATACCATAGTCACATGAATATATACTGACAGTTACCATAGTCACATGAATATATACTGACAGGTTACCATAGTCACATGAATATATACTGACAGTTACCATAGCACATGATATATACTGACAGGTTTACCATAGTCACATGAATAATACTGACAGGTTACCATAGTCACATGAATATATACTGACAGGTTACCATAGTCACATGAATATATACAAAAATGACAGGTTACCATAGTCACATGAATATATACTGACAGGTTACCATAGTCACATGAAATATACTGACAGGTTACCATAGTCACATGATATATACTGACAGGTTACCATAGTCACATTGTATATACTGACAGTTACCATAGTCACATGAATATATACTGACAGGTTACCATAGTCACATGAATATATACGACAGTACCATAGATCACATGATATTACGACAGGTACCATAGTCACATGGAATATATACTGACAGTGTACCATAGTCACATGGATATATATAGACAGGTTACCATAGTCACATGGATATATACTGACAGGTTACCATAGTCACCAGAATATATATACTGACAGGTTACCATAGTCACATGAATAATATTACTGACAGGTTACCATAGTCACATGAATATATACTGACAGGTTTACCATAGTCACATGAATATATACTGACAGGTTACCATAAGTCACAGATATATATGACAGTTACCATAGTCACATGAATATATACTGACAGGTTACCATAGTCACATGAATATTACTGACAGGTTACCATATGCACATGAATATATACTGACAGGTTACCATAGTCACATGATATTACTGACAGGTTACCATAGTCACATGAATATATACTGACAGGTTACCCATAGTCACATGAATATATACTGACAGGTTACCATAGTCACATGAATATATACTGACAGGTTACCATAGTCACATGAATATATACTGACAGGTTACCATAGTCACATGATATATACTGACAGTTACCATAGTCACATTGAATATATACTGACAGTTACCATAGTCACATGAATATATACTGACAGGTTACCGATAGTCACATTGAATATATACTGACAGGTACCATAGTCACATGAATATATACTGACAGGTTACCATAGTCACATTAAATTTACTGACAGGTTACCATAGTCACATGAATATATACTGACAGTTACCATAGGCACACTTAATAATATACTGACAGAATTACCATAGTCACATTAATATATACTGAAGTACCATAGTCACATTAAAATATACTGACAGGTACCCATAGCACATTAATATATACTGACAGGTACCATAGGTAACATTAATACAGTGCCTTGAAAGTATTCATACTCCTTGACTTATTCCACATTTAGTTGTAGCGCATAACGACCGCTCCTGAATTCAAATTAGATTAAATCGATTTCGTTTCTCACTCATCTAAACACAAATACCCATAATGACAAAGTAAAAACATATTTTTTGTCATTTTCCAATGTATTGAAAATGAAATACAGAAATATCAAATTCACATAAGTATTCACACCCTTGAGTCAAACTTTGTAGAGAACCTTGTGGCAGCGAGTTACAGCAGCTCTAACAGCTGTGAGTCTTCTGGTAAGTCCTAAGAGCTGTGAGTCTTTCTGGGTAAGTCTCTAAGAGCTGTGAGTCTTTCTGGGTAAGTCTCTAAGAGCTGTGAGTCTTTCTGGGTAAGTCTCTAAGAGCTTTCCACACCTGGATTGTGTAACATTGGCCCATTATTCTCTTCAAAATTCTTCAAGCTCTGTCAAATTGGTTGTTGATCATTGCTTGACAACCATTTTCAGGTCTTGCCATAGATTGTCAAGTAGATTTAAGTTAAAACTGTAACTAGGCCACTCAGGAACATTCACTGTCGACTTGGAAGGCAACTCTTTAGACTCCAAGATGGCGCTGCAGTAGGACGTGTGTATTTGTCTTTGTCTTATCCCGTGTCTTATCCTGTGTCTTATCCCGTGTCTTATCCCGTGTAAATGGCCGGCCTTTTTCGTATATATCTTAATCTCTCTTTCTATCTACGAACTAAATACACTTTCCTGCAACCCGCCCTCACCCAATGTGGTACGGATCTGCTATTTTTATTCCTTATAACTGGAACTTCCATCAGGAGCTAGCCAGCTAATTAGCTACTGGTCTTTGTTAGCCACGGCTAGCAGTCCTCGCCTTTTTCCTGGTCATCAGCCAGTATTAGCTCGGACAACACCTGCCAGTCTGCACAGCGCGATATCAACCCAGAGCATATCGGACTGCTTCTCTCTACCATATCACTGGATTCCTGACGCTCTGGATCATTACACCGGATCATCGCAGCTAGCTGCAAACGAGTGGCTACTGTTACGCCTCTGTCCCGACGCAAGCACCAGCTAGCCTTGAGCTAGCCTCGAGCTAGGCCCATATACCAGCTAATTCTAGGGCTACAACACCTCCTTTGCCAATTGGACCCTTTATTGTCGACACGGAGCCCCGCCGATCCATCACGACTGGACTGCCGACGTGATCGCCCGATGTGGTCTCTACCGGCTATTCTGTTACAATGTCGCCGAAGAACCATCTGCTAGCCCCGGCTCGCTAGCTTTTCTGAACGCTGTGTCCCCTGCTCGCCCAGCGTGGTAGTGAATATTGTACAACACCTTGACTCACCTATTGCTGCTCTTTTGACCCTATGATCACTCGGATACACAGCTGATGCCCCCTGGACTGTTTCAATAACACGGTACCTCATTTTGATTACCTGTCGGCCCCAGCCTCAAACTCAGGTCCTGTATGTACCTAACTGACCCGCTCTGCCCATTCATCGCCATTTACCCGTTGTTGTTTTAGCCCTCCTGATCAACACCTGTGATTACTTTATGCCTCTCTCTAATGTCAATATGTCTTGTCTACTGCTGTCTTGGCTAGTTCTTATTGTTTCATTTCACTGTAGAGCCCTCAGTCCCGCTCAAAATGCCTTAGATAGCTCTTTTGTCCCACCTCACACACATGCGGAGAGCTCACCTGGCTTAACTGGTGACTCCAGAGACGAAACCTCTCTCATCGTCACTCAACGCCTAGGTTTACCTCCACTGTACTCACATCCCACCATACCCTTGTCTGTACATTATGCCCTGAATCTAATCTAACATGCTCAGAAATCTGCTCCTTTTATTCTCTGTTCCCAACGCACTAGACGACCAGTTCTTATAGCCTTTAGCCGTACCCTTATCCTACTCCTCCTCTGGTTCACCAACCACTTCTCAGACAGAGTTCAGTGTGTCAAATCGGAGGGCCTGTTGTCTGGACCTCTGGCAGTCTCTATGGGGGTGCCACAGGGTTCAATTCTCGGGCCGACTCTTTTCTCTGTATATATCAATGATGTCGCTCTTGCTGCTGGTGATTCTCTGATCCACCTCTATGCAGACGACACCATTCTGTATACTTCTGGCCCTTCTTTGGACACTGTGTGAACAAACCTGCAGACGAGATCCAATGCCATACAACTCTCCTTCCGTGGCCTCCAAACTGCTTTTCTAAATGCAAAGTCAAGAACTAAATGCATGCTCTTCCAACTCCGCGAGTATCCGTGCGACAGCTCAGGCCTGGGACGAATCCGCCCGCCACCGCTGCCGCCCTGGCTCCAGACGATCCCTACCTCACTAGACCAGTGTTCTGACTTAGAATATGTGGAACAACTACACAATACCTAGGTGTCTGGTTAGACTGTAAACTCTCCTTCCAGACTCACATTAAGCAGCTCCAATCCAAAATGTGATCTATAGAGTCAGCTTCCTATTTCGCACAAAAGCATCCTTCACTCATCCTGCAAACATATCCTTGTAAAACGGACTATCCAACCGATCCTTGACTTCGGTGATGTCATTTACAAAATAGCCTCCAACACGTCTACTCAAGCAAACTGGATTGCAGCTATTCACTATCCGTGCCATCAGTTTTGTCACCAAAGCCCCATATACTACCCACCACAGCGACCTGTATCCTTTGTTGACTGGCCTTCTTGCTACATATTCTCGACAAACCCACTGGCTCCAGTCATCTCAAGTCTTTGCGAGTAAAGCTCCAGCCTTAGATCTCAGGTGTTGAGCTGACGCCTAGGACGACCAATAGCCCCCAGCAGCACCCACCCGTAGCATCGCCGCTCCAGCAAGCTCAATCATGATTAGTATAAGCAATCTCTCACTGTCACCCCCAAAGCCAACTCCTCTTGGCCACTCATTCCTTCCAATTCTCTGCTGGCCAATAGACTGGAAACAAAATTGCAAAAAATCGACAAAGCTGGAGACCTGGGAACTGAATCTCCGCTAGCTCGTGAACACTTAGATTAATATGCATTTCAACACTTCCTCTGTACCCTGCAGCCAGAACCAACCCTTACCATCACTTACCCCTTTAACACAGCCAACCTCTGAAAATAGCCCATTCCACAACATCTACCTCACACCCTCCCCATATTATTTATTTTTGCTCCTTTGCACCCCAGTATCTCTACTTGCACATTCATCTTCTGCACATCTATCACTCCAGTGTTAATTGCTAAATTGTAATTATTTCGCCACTATGGCCTATTTATTGCCTTACCTCCCTAATCTTACTACAGTTGCACACACTGTATATAGGCCTTTTCTATTGTGTTATTGACTGTATGTTTGTTTATTCCATGTGTAACTCTATGTTGTTGTTTGTGTCGCGCTGCTTTGCTTTATCTTGGCCAGGTCGCAGTTGTAAATGAGAACTTGTTCTCAACTGGCCTACCTGGTTAAATAAAGGTGGAAACCCCAGTGTATATTTGGCCTTGTGTTTTAGGTTATTGTTCATCCAGAAATGTTGAGAAGATGGTGATTGACTCCGGGGGTTGAACACTGATCAAGTTATACTGTATTAGTGTTTCATTTTCCTATTATTATTATATATTTTTTTTACAATAGTTAGCATTTGGGTATTTTGTGTAGATAGTTGACAACAACAAAAAATTACAAATCCATTGTAAACCCACTTTGTAACACAACAAAATGTGGAAAAAGTCAATGGGAGTGAATACTTTGTGAAGGCAGTACCTAACGCACGCACGCACGCACGCACGCACACACACACACACACGTTGAGTTCCTGCCTGATTACATTGCAGACACACGGCAGATCTAAGGCTGAGGTCCAAACACCTAAAAGACACACCCTCTCCCCTCAGCCCTCAAATGAACGTATCCGATGACATCTGACGACTATACACTTGCAGGGCAAGGGGCGAGGCAGGAAGGAATTMATTTGAAATGGACCGCCCTTGGCCGGAAATTCGTCACTCGTTCATCCCGCGATGATTGTGCTTTATATGCTCTACAGTCAACTATGAGTGTATGTCTACTTATATTAATAATGATATATTTAATATACGCCTATTGTATAATAGCTAGCATGTTAATTAGCTAACTAGTGTTAGCCTGCCTAGCTGCAACTTCTGAAGAAGGAAAATGTTTTATTTCTACAATTTCCAAAAGATAACAAAACAAAAACATATTTACGAGACGTGTTTGTAACATTAGTAGCACAATTTATAACTTATTTGCATTCGTTTTTACTTCCACTTGTATGTTGACTTCTCCATGGATGTTGTTTTTAAGTTTCCGTTGACTTTTCTTAGCGGATGTACAATCGTGGTGAATTGAATTATGGGGAGGTTCAGGCCCGGAGTGAACATAATTATACACTCGCAAAGCCCACTAAAAACGAGGGCTGAGGGCCTTACGTTCAAAACTTCCCTTGCTTGGCTAATCATTTGGACCGTCCTACAAGATGTTGACGGGGATTCCCCCAAGGGCATAAGGCGAGGGTGGAGTGGACGAGGGTGTGTCTTTTAAGGGTTTGGACCGCAGACTAACAAAGCCTGGATACGTGTTTAACATGTCAGCGAACCACATCATACAGTATGATATAACAATCTGATGCCCGACTGTCCAATCCATGACGTGGCACACAGCCATTGGTCAGGCAGGAACTGGACCACAACACCAGTGATGTAATGGGTGGTTACCTAGGGAACCATTTGGCGTGCTCCACCCAGGGGTCGTCCCCTGACTCCCAGCACCTCAGACCCCCGTCACAGCAGAAACACTTCACGTCATCATTACGCCCTGTGAAACACACACACCATCCACCATCATCATTAACGCCCTGAACACACAGACCATCACCATCATCATTACGCCCCGAACACACACCACACATACACCATCCATCATCATTACGCCCTGAAACACACACACACACACCATCATCATCATCTACGCCCTGAAACACACTACCATCATCATCATCATCACAATCATCATCATTACGCCCTGGCACCCACACATCACACATCATCATCACATACCTCATCATCATACGCCCTGCAACACACACATCATAATCATCATCATCATTACGCCCTGCAACACACATCATCATATCATCATTTACGCCTGCAACACACACATCATCATCATCATCATCATCATCATTACGCCCTGCAACAACACACATCATCATCATCATCATCAATCATTGACCCCTGCAAACACACACACATCATCATCATTATTACGCCTGCAACACACACATCATCATCAATCATCATTTAAACGCACGACACCACATCCTCATTCACATCATATCAATCATACGCCCTGCAACACACACATCATCATCATCATCATTACGCCCTGCAACAACACATCATCCATCATGCATCATCAACGCCCCTGCAACACCACATCATCATTCATCATCATCCATTACGCCCCCTGCAACACACACCATCATCATCATCATATATCATTACGCCCTGCCAAACACCACATCATCATTACACGCCACACCGTGCAACACACACCCACCACATCATCATCATCATTACGCCCTGCAACACACCATCATCACCCTCTGCAAACACACCATCATTACACCCTGCAACACACACCATCATCATCGTCACACACATCATTCAACACCCTGCACACACACATCATCATTCATCATCAATCATTACCCCTGCAACACACCATCATACACCCTGCAACACACACCATCATTAACACCCTGCAACACACCACTCATTACACCCTGCAACCACACACATCTCATCATCATCATCATCATACGCCTGCAACACACACCAGTATCATTACGCCCTTGCAACACACACACTCATCATCATCATCATTACGCCCTGCAACACACACATCATTACACCCTGCAAACACACATCATACGCCTGCAACACATCATCATTACACCCTGCAACACACACCATCCATATACACCCTGCACACACCCATCATTACACCCTGCAACACCATCATCATTACACCCTGCAACACACCATCATTACACCCTGCAACACACCATTTATTACACCCTGCAACACACACATCACATCATCATCACATCACATTACCCTGCAAACACACATCATCATTACGCCCCTGCAACACACACACATCATCATCATATCATACAGCCCCTGCAACACACACCACATTACACCCTGCAACACACATATCATTACAGCCCTGCAACACACCACCAATCATTACACCTGCAACACACCATCATTACACCCTGCACAACAACCATCATTACACCCTGCACACACACCATCATTACACCCCTGCACACACACCACCATCATTACAACCCTGCAACAACACATCATCAACTTACACCCTCAACACACCATCATTACACCTGACAACAACCCCATCATTACACCCTGCAACACACCATCATTACACCCTGCAACACCCATCATTACAGCACCTGCAACACACACATCATTACACCCTGCAACACACCATCATTACACCCTGCAACACACCATCATTACACCTCAACACACATCATTACACCCTGCAACACACATCCATTACCTCCTGCAACACACCATCAATCTACACCCTGCAACACACCATCATTACACCCTGCAACACACATCATTACACCCTGCAACACACATCATTTACACCTGCAACACACACATCATTACACCTGCAACACACCATCAATACACCCTGCAAACACATCATTACCACCCTGCAACACACCATCATTACGCCTGCAACACACCATCATTACACCCTGCAACCACACCATCATTATACACCGCTACACACACCAATCATTACACCCTGCCCACACACCATCATTACACCCTGCAACACACCATCAATTACACCCTGCAAACACACCATCATTAACACCCTGCAACACACACCATCATTACACGTCCTGCAACACACTCATCATTACAACCCTGCAACCACACACCATATACACCCTGCAACACACACATCATTACACCCTGCAACACACATATCATTACACCCTGCAAACACGCACCATCAATTATACAAACCCTTGCAAACACACATCATTACACCAACCTGCAACACACCATCATTACGCCCTGCATACACCACACACACACCATCATTACGCCCCGAACACACCATCATTACGCCCTGCAACACACACACACACCAATCATTTAACATAGCCCCTGCAACACACCATCATTTACACCACCCATGCAACACACCTCATTACACCTCACACACCATCATTACACCCTGCAACACACCATCATTCACACCCTGCAACACACCATCATTACGCCCTGCAACACTACACACACAACACCATCATTACTGCCACTGTCAACACACCCACATTACGCCCTGCAACACACACACACACCATCATTACCCCTGCAACACACCATCATTACGCCCTGCAACACACACACCACCAACCATCATTACACCCTGCAACACACATCACTTACAGCCCTGCAACCAACAACACCATCATTACACCCTGCCACACACACATCATTACACCTGCAACACACACCACAATCATTACTACCCCTGCACAACACACACACACACAAAACATACGCCCCCCCAACAACACACACAACTATCATACGCCCCCAACACACACACACAACATCATTCACCCTGCAACACACACACACACATCATTACACCCGCAACAACACATCACACACACATTACACACACACTGCATTACGGCACACTCACCCACATCATACAAACACCAGGTCACACATCCGACTCATTACGCCCCTTGCAACACACTACACACTGACACTATTACCCTGCACACACCATCATACCCTGCCAACATTTAATTAAAAATATGGTCATAAATAACTATATAATGAAATCCTAATAATACCTCATAAGTCTTTGTCTCACCGAACGTAAGT
>NW_019944579.1:59659-67299 GCF_002910315.2 Salvelinus sp. IW2-2015 | reverse complement strand
GGCCACTGGTCGGGGCGAACAGGGATACGTAAGGGCCAGTG
Organism: Salvelinus sp. IW2-2015; assembly: GCF_002910315.2. Classification (NCBI taxonomy): domain Eukaryota; kingdom Metazoa; phylum Chordata; class Actinopteri; order Salmoniformes; family Salmonidae; genus Salvelinus; species Salvelinus sp. IW2-2015. Next base: position 67,258 of record NW_019944579.1, on the reverse strand, counting down.
GACAAAGGTCAGTAACCTCTCCTCACGCTGCTGCATGGCTGGGTTGACACTTACTGAGGCCTGGGGGGCCGGGGCCAGGGGGGGCTTCTGCCCCGGGGGGCTGAGAGGTGCCTGCTACCCCCCCACCACCCCGGCTAGGAGACGTTGTCGACCCGTCTCCTCTGACGAAGAGACAGTTGGGATAATGTCTCTGGGTGCTCCGACACGGCCCGGTCCCCTGGCTCCCAGTTACTGAGCTACAGGAACAGAGAGGAGACAGTAATCAATCCACCTGGCTCCAGTTACTAGCTACAGGAACAAGAGAGGAGACAGTAATCAATCCCCTGGCTCCCAGTTACTGAGCTACAGGAACAGAGAGGAGACAGTAATCAATCCCCTGGTCCCAGTTACTGAGCTACAGAGAGGAGACAGTAATCAATCCCCTGGCTCCCAGTTACTGAGCTACAGGACAGAGAGGAGACAGTAATCAATCACCTGGCTCCCAGTTACTGAGCTACAGGAACAGAGAGGAGACAGTAATCAATCACCTGGCTCCCAGTTACTGAGCTACAGAGAGGAGACAGTATCAATCCCCTGGCTCCCAGTTACTGAGCTACAGGAACAGAGAGGAGACAGTAATCAATCACCTGGCTCCCAGTTACTGAGCTACAGGAACAGAGAGGAGACAGTAATCAATCACCTGGCTCCCAGTTACTGAGCTACAGGAACAGAGAGGAGACAGTAATCAATCACCTGGCTTCCAGTTACTGAGCTACAGGAACAGAGAGGAGACAGTAATCAATCACCTGGCTCCCAGTTACTGAGCTACAGAGAGGAGACAGTAATCAATCCCCTGGCTCCCAGTTACTGAGCTACAGGAACAGAGAGGAGACAGTAATCATCACCTGGCTCCCAGTTACTGAGCTACAGAGAGGAGACAGTAAATCAATCACCTGGCTCCCAGTTACTGAGCTACAGGAACAGAGAGGAGACAGTAATCAATCACCGGCTCCCAGTTACTGAGCTACAGGTACTAATCAATCACCTGGCTCCCAGTTACTGAGCTACAGAGAGGAGACAGTAATCAATCCCTGGCTCCCAGTTACTGAGCTACAGAGAGGAGACAGTAATCAATCACCTGGCTCCCAGGTACTGAGCTACAGGAACAGAGAGGAGACAGTAATCAATCACCTGGCTCCCAGTTACAGAGCTACAGGAACAGAGAGGAGACAGTAAATCAATCCCCTGGCTCCCAGTTACTTGAGCTACAGAGAGAGACAGTAATCAATCCCCTGGCTCCCAGTTACTGAGCTACAGAGAGAGACAGTAATCAATCACCTGGCTCCCAGTTACTGAGCTACAGGAACAGAGAGGAGACAGTAATCAATCACCTGGCTCCAGTTACTGAGCTACAGAGAGGAGACAGTAATTCAATCACCTGGCTCCCAGTTACTGAGCTACAAGGAGGAACAGTAATCAATCACCTGGCTCCCAGTTACTGAGCTACAGGTACTAATCAATCACCTGGCTCCCAGTTACTGAGCTACAAGTACTAATCAATCACCTGGCTCCCAGTTACTGAGCTAACAAGTAACTAATCAATCACCTGGCTCCCAGTTACTGAGCTACAGTACTAATCAATCCACTGGCTCCCAGTTACTGAGCTACAGGTACAGCCACAGGAACAGCTACAGGTACAGCTACAGGAACATCTACAGGAACATCTACAGGAACAGGAACATCTACAGGAACATCTACAGGAACAGGAACATCTACAGGAACATCTACAGGAACATCTACAGAACAGGAACAGCTACAGGAACATCTACAGGAACATCTACAGGAACATCTACAGGAACAGGAACACTACAGGAACAGGCACGACAGGAACATCTACAGGAACATCTACAGAACAGGAACAGCTACAGGAACATCTACAGGAACATCTACAGGAACTCTACAGGAACAGGAAATCACAGGAACTGCTACAGGAACATCTACAGGAACATCTACAGGAACATTCTACAAGGAACATCTACAGAACAGGAACAGCTACAGGTACATGCAGAACATCAATTCATCTAAAAATGAGGCTTTGTTTTGCAGAGATGAAACACAATATGAACAACAAACATGTATGATATGTAACTATTTGTCATTTTAACATATTGTTTATGGTTGCAAATCCCACCTCAATTCAAGGGCGACCTGTATAAGTACCTGTCCTCCACAGGTGAAGCAGGCCACGCGGTCTCCCTGCCCCAGGTAATAGAAGCCAGCCGTAGCTTGCTCAAAGCTAGTGTGTACTATAGAGTTAGTAGTATAGTAGTAGTATAGTACCTGTCCTCCACAGTGAAGCAGGCCACGCGGTCTCCCTGCCCCAGGTAATAGAAGCCAGCCGTAGCCAGCTCAGAGGGGTGGATGATGGACAGGTCCAGGACTGGAAGGAGTCCAGACGGTCCTGCTCTTCCTCATACTGGGGTTGTGACAGGAAGGGGGTCTCTGGTGGGACGCTACAGACATGTTCCAGCACAAATGTCAGGGTTAACAGCCAATAATAACGTAGAAACATCCAGCCAATAAGAGCCTCTCGTCTGTCCTTTACATGTCCTCTAAATCCCTGGAGCTCAGCGGGCTGGAGGGGGCGGGGCAGGAGAACCCATATTCAAATATCCAAACAGGCTCCTCCCCCGGCACCGGGTTGGGGGCAGGATTAGGGGCGGAGACAGGGAGGGGGGCTGGGCCAGGGCCTGACACCTGGGGGAGAGAACACACGTATTAAAAATTCAGACATCATCATTTCCACCATCACAACCTTCCACATCATCCCAATCATCACCACCACCAAAGGGTGCATTCCACAGCTAACGCGAGGCGACGCAAGAACCAATGTTTGCGTGCCAATGTCATGGCCTGTGTCGTCGACTGACAGATTGTTTATAACATATGTGGTTAGATACTTAAAATCCCTATCCAGCGTCGTCAGGTGTCAGCCATGTCGAAGCTCTGGAACGTGGCTAATTACTACCATCACCATCATCATCAATCATAATCTGGTGCTGGTTTAGGGAAAGATCCCTACATCTTTCTCAGATTATTACCAATCCCACAAGGTATGACTCCAAACACCCAGAAAAGGCTACTCCTCGATGTTATCCTCACAAATATCCTGATAGGTATCAGTCTGGTGTTTTCTGTAATGACTTGAGTGATCCACTGTTTTACAGCCTGTTGTTCGTGATGGCTGATCAGTGAAACAACCTGTCCTGATTTGTCACAGACGCTTGGTAAAACACTTTATGAACAAGCCTTCCTTCATGAACTGGTCTCTGTAAAATGGTATAGAATCAGCTTGATCACCTCTGTCGAGACGCTTGGACCTTCTTTTTTGATATTTTCAGTGGTATTGTGAACAAACACGCCCCCATGAAGAAAATGAGAATTTAAAAACAGGTTCAGCCCCTGGTTCGACCGTGATCTGGCAGAGTTACTCCACCTCATTTGGCGAAAGGCTCGGCACACGCATACTCAGGCTGACTGGCTCTCATTCAGGAAAATGAGAAATAGGTGCACTCAGGCTATCCGGAAGGCCAAAGTTAGTTACTTTAAGGAGCAGTTCTCTCTCTGTGGGTCTAAACACCAAGAAGTTCTGGAAAACGGTTAAAGACCTGGAGAATAAACCCTCCTCCTCACAGCTGCCCATGTCCCTTAATGTTGATYATGTGGTTGTTACTGACAAGGAGCACATGGCTGATCTCTATAATCACCACTTCATTAAGTCAGGATACCTATTTGACTCAGCCATGCCTCCTTGCCCGTCCAACATTTCCTCATCTCCCACCCCTTCTAATGTGACTATCCTCGATGCTTCTCCCAACTTGTTCCCCTGCCCCGCAACAAAGTTTCTCCCTGCAGGCGGTCACCGAGTCCGAGGTGCTAAAGGAGCTCCTGAAACTTGACCCCAAAAAACATCTGGGTCAGATGGTTTAGACCCTTTGTTCTTTAAGGTTGCTGCCCCTATCATCACCAAGCCTATCTCTGACCTTTTGAACCTGTCTCTCCTCTCTGGGGAGGTTCCCATTGCTTGGAAGGCAACTACAGTTCGCCCGTTATTTAAAGGGGAGATCAAGCTGATCCTAACTGATACAGGCCTATTTTGCCCTGTTTATCAAAAGTGTGGGGAAAACACGTCAATAATCAACTGACTGGCTTACTTGACGTCTATATTATTCTCTCTGGTATGTATCTGGTTTCCACTCAGGTTATGGATGTGTCACTGCAACCTTCAAGGTCCTKAATTATGTCCCCATTGCCCTTGATTCTAAGCAATATTGTGCTGATATTTTTAATGACTTGGCCAAAGCTTTTGATACGGTAGACCATTCCATTCTTGTGGGCCGGCTAAGGAGCATCGGTGTCTCTGAGGGGACTTTGGCAACATCTAAAGACCTGCYTCACWATACTGACAGCTTTACATTTCTAAAAGGACATTATTGGGTGTTTTGGGAGCCTCTTAATGTTTTTCAGGGGCCCCCATACCACACAACAAGGATAAGGAAGTGATTTGCTGTTTGGGGTAAGTTTCTCAAAAACATGTGGAATCACAAAWATTGGACCCTTCTATAACATTCCATAAAAATTGGGTTGTAAAATAGAAAACTTCTCCTTTAAGGTTCCCCCTTAGCTGCTGCCAAGGCAAAACTTCTCCTTTAAGGTTCCCCCTTAGCTGCTGCCAAGGCAAAACTTCTCCTTTAAGGTTCCCCCTTAGCCGCTGCCAAGGCAAAACTTCTCCTTTAATAAATACAAATCCCAATGATCATCGTCATCATCAATTCCATCAACATTATCAATATCATCATCACCATGACGATTACAGGGTTGTGTAACAGTATGTGTTTCCGGGACTGTAATACTGATCCTATGAAGTAAGTGGGGGAGGGTCCAGATTGTGTTGAGGGTCAAAGTCCTTGAGATGTCCATTTTAGTTTTTGTTTGTTCATGAATTTGTATGTTTTATGTCTTTCTGTCATTAATTATTTTCCTATCGCAGTGTATTTTCTTGTACATGAAACAAATCTGTAAAAATCATACAAAGAAATATCACTCTCACCACAACCACCACCATCATCATCATCATCACCATCCCAACTGTGGTAGAATAAGTGAAGTAGTACTACTATCTCACCGGTATGACAGGGGCGCTGCGTAGAGGAGAGAAGGCAGAGTGTGAGGAGGAGAGGAGGTTGGCTGTGGAGGGGAGAGTCTGGATGAAGGAGCAGGAAGGGGACAGCTGTCTGTGTCTCTCTGTTGGACAGTCCCCTGTCTGCCAGCCCTCCGCCGTCACATTACACCTGGAGCAGAAACAAATCCATTAAGTCCACGTTCTGTACATTACCAGTCGTTAGGGTTAGGTCTATATTTACGGACCCAGTCGTTAGGGTTAGGTCTATATTTACGGACCGCTAGGTCGTTAGGGTTAGGATCTATAGTTACGCGACCCAGTGTTGAGGGTTAAGTACTATATTTACAGGAGCCCAGTCGTGGAGTGTTAGGTATCTTAATATTTAGCGACCGCAGTCGTTAGGGTTAGGTTATATTTACAAGACGCAAGTCCGTCTAGGGGTTAGGTCACTAATTCTACATGACGCGAGTCGTGTGTGTTATGGTCTATATTTATCGGGGCTCCGAGTCCGTTGAGGGTTAGGTCTGATATTGTACAGATCCCAGTCGTTAGTGTTAGGGGTCTAGTATTTACAGACCCACGTCGTTAAGGGTTAGGTGCTATATTTTAACCCGTGACCGCAGGTGCCCGTTTAGGTTAGGTCTATGATTTACAGACCCCAGGTCGTTAGTGTGTTAGGTCTATGATTTTCAGACCCGAGGTCGTTAGTGTTAGGTCTATATTACGCGGACCCATCAGTTGTTTAGGTGGGTTAGGTCTACATTGTTACAGCAATCAGTCGTGTAAGGAGTTCAGGTGTACGATTTATCAGACGCCAGTCGTTAGGTCTATATGTTACCGACGTTTCCGTGATGGTTTGGTCGCTTACGACCTGTTAGGTCTGGCACATTTACGGACCGCAGTGCGTTAGGGGTTAGGTTCTACATTGTGTAGCGGGACCGCAGTCGTGTAGGGTTTGTGGTTGAACATTTACGGACCCAGTCGTGTAGTTTAGGTCTACATTTACGGACCCAGTCGTTAGGGTTGGTCTACATTTTACAGACCCCAGGTCGTGTAGGGGGTTAGGATCTACATTTACAGACCCAGTGCTTAGGGGTTAGGCTATATTTTACGTACCAGTCGTTTAGGTTAGGTCTATATTACGACCCAGTCGTTAGGGTTAGGTCTAATTTAACGGCCCTAGTCGTTAGGGTTAGGTCTATATTACGTACAGACCCAGTGCGTTATGTCTGTTAGTGGTCTATATTTCCAGACCCAGTCGTTAGGGTTAGGTCTAATTTTACGGCCAGTGTTATGGTTAGGTTATATTGCTACGGGCCAAGGGTTCGTTGAGGGTTAGGTCTATATTTGACCGGGACCCACGTTAGTTATCGGGTTAGGTCTATATTTACGGGCCGTCGTTTAGGGTTAGGTCTATATTTACAACCCATTCGTTAGGCGTTAGGTCCATTACGGCCCAGTCGGGGTAGGTGGGTTAGGTTCTATATTTACGGGCCCAGTCGTTAGGGTTAGGTCTATATTTACGGCCGCAGTCGTAGGGTTAGGTCTATATTTACGGCCAGCTCTTAGGGTTTAGGTTAATTTCGGACCCAGTGCTTAGGGTTAGGTCTATATTTACGGACCGCAGTGGGCCATTTAGTGGTCAGGGGTCTATTCAGTATTTACGACCGAGTCGGTTGGTGTAGGTCTATATTTACGGACAGTGTTAGGGTTAGTCATAGTTTACGGGCCATTGTTAGGTTAGGTCTATATTTACAGGACCCAGTCGTGTAGGGGTGTTTAGGTCTATATTTACGGACGCCAGTCGTTGTTAGGTCTATATTGTTACGGACCATCTTAGGTTAGGTTTATATTTACAGGGCCCAGTCGTTTAGGGTTAGGTCTATATTACAGACCTCGTCTTAGGGTTTAGTCGTACTTTACGGACCCAAGTCGTTAGGGTTAGGTCTACATTTGACGACCTCAGTCGTTAGTGTTAGGTTCTAATATTTACGAGTTTTTGGGTTAGGTCTACATTTACAGACCCAGTCGTTATGTGTTAGTGTCTACATTTACAGACCCAGTCGTTATGGTTAGGTCTAAATTTACGACGGCGACCCAGTTGTTATACATGTTCCAGGTTCCATTGCTCTGCTGGCATGTTTTTGTCCTGTGCTAGCTAGCAACTAGATATGGCTAACACAGTAACAACTTTGCAGCCAGCAAAGTAGCTGCATTTCCGTTTGTTTTAAGCTGTTTTCTATTGATCATCATATTGGATACACTATGAGACAATTTTAAAGTTTTTAGCTAAGTTTTTCTTAATTGAACGCCTGCGTTGACAATGTATCCAATTTCAGTTTGTGTGGTCTGTGCTTTTTTAGCTTTCTGTAACTTCGGGCTGTGGCAGCGCCATGGCTCTGTCCACCTCGACACCCAGGAGGTAGTATGAACCACGG
>NW_019944579.1:47124-59634 GCF_002910315.2 Salvelinus sp. IW2-2015 | reverse complement strand
TTATTTACGGACCAGTCGTTAGGGTTAGGTCTATTATTTACGACCCAGTCGTTAGGGTTAGTCTATATTTACAGACCGCAGTCGTAGTGTTAGGAGTCTATATTTACGACCCAGTCGTTAGGTGTTAGGTCTATATTTAGACCAGTCGTTAGGTTTAGGTCTATATTACAGACCCAGTCGTTAGTGTTAGGTCTATTACGGGCCGATTTAGGTTATCTAATTGTACAGACCAGTCGTTAGTGTTAGGGTCTATTATTAACGCCGTCGTTAGTTAGGTCTATATTTACTGAGCCCAGTCGTTTAGGTTAAGGTCTATATTTACAGCCCCAGTCGTTAGTGTTAGGTCTATATTTCAGACCCAGTCGTTAGTGTTAGGTCTATATTACCGACCCAGTTGTTATGGTTAGGTCTAATTTACAGACAGTCGTTAGGGTTAGGTCTACATTTACAGACCCAGTCGTTAGGGGGTCTATATTATACCGACCCTCGTCGTGATGTTTAGGTCTCTTAGACGTCGTTAGGTATGGTTACATTTACGGACCCAGTCTTTAGGGTTAGGTGGTCACATTTACGGACCCAGTCGTAGTTTGTGTAGGTCTACATTTACCGGACCCAGTCGTTAGGGTTAGGTCTACATTTACGACCCAGTCGTTAGGGTTACGGTCTACATTTTACAGACCCAGTCTTAGGGTTAGTGCTAATATTTTCGAGACCCAGTGCTTAGGTTTAGGATCTAAGTTTACGACCCAGTCGTTAGGCGTTAAGGTCTCTATTTACGGAGCAGTCGTAGGGTTAGGTCTATATTTACAGACCGCAGTCGTTATGGCGTTAGGTCTATATTTACAGACCCAGTCTGTAGGGTTTAGGTCTATATTTACGGCCAGTTTAGGTGGTTATTGGTGTATGGTTATTATTTACGGACCCAGTCGTTGGGTTAGGTCTATATTTCGGGCCCGTCTTAGGGTTAGGTCTATATTTCGCCATTGTTAGGGTTAGGTCTATATATACGGCCCGTCGTTAGGGTTAGGTCTATATTTACGGCCAGTCGTTTAGGTGTAGGTCTATATTTTACGGGCCCAGTCGCGTAGGGTTAGGTCTATATATTACGGCCCAGTCGTTAGGGTTTAGGCTACATTTACGACCCAGTCGTATAGGGTTTAGGTCTATATTTACGGACAGTCTTAGGTTAGGTCTATTTTACGACCCAGTGTTAGTGGTTTAGGTCTATATTTACGGACCAGTCGTTTAGGGTTAGGTCTATATTACAGGGCCCAGTTCGTTAGGGTTAGGTTCTATATTTACGGACCAGTCTTGGTTAGGTCTTATACGAAGTTTATTAGGTCTATATTTACGACCCAGTCGTTAGGGTTAGGGTCTTATCATTTACGGGCCAGTCGTTGGTGTAGGTCTATATTACAGACCGTCGTTAGGGTTAGGTCTACATCTTACGGACCCAGGTCGTTAGGTTAGGTCACATTTGGGACTCAGTCGTTAAGTGTTAGGTTAATATTACGAGTTTTTGGGTTAGGTCTACATTTACAGACCAGCGTTATGTTAGAGTCTACATTTACAGTACCAGTCGTTATGGTTAGGTTACATTTAGACGGCGACCCAGTTTGTTATACATGTTCCAGGTTCCATGCTCGCTGGCATGTTCTGTCCTGCTAGCTAGCCAACTACTATGGCTAACACAGTCACAACCTTTGCAGCCAGCAAAGTAGCTGCATTTCCGTTTGTTTAAGCTGTTTTCTATTGAATCTATATTGGATACACTATGAACAATTTAAAGTTTTTAGCTAAGTTTTTCTAATTGAAAGCTGCGTTGACAATGTATCCAATTTCAGTTTGTGTGGTTGCTTGTTTAGCTTTCTGTAACTTCCTGCACCCTGTCTCCAACACCAGTATAGAACCACCACCCACCTGAAACACTGCACCCTGTCTCCAACAACCAGCTATAGAACATCACACCACCTGAAACACTGCACCCTGTCTCCAACACCAGTATAGAACATCACCCACCTGAAACACTGCACCCTGTCTCCAACACCAGTATAGAACCATCACCACCTGAACACTGCACCCTGTCTCCAACACAGTATAAACACACCACCTGAAACACTGCACCTGTCTCAACACCAGTATAGAACCACCACCCACCTGAAACACTGCACCCTGTCTCCAACACCAGTATAGAACACCTCGCCCTCGCCAGGCTGCGCTCCGTTCCCCCAATGACGGAAACCGGGCGAAGGTGGAGATACGGAACAGTTCTGAGGGAAAATAAACATAACTTTACAATGTTTATTAATAATCAACATTATTCTATTATTCTATTTTCTAACAATACTCAGAGAGCAAAATGCTTTAATGTGTACAACTTTGAGGTAGTGTGTGTAAAGTGTTTGTACCAGTCAAAAGTTTGGATACCTACTCATTCAAGGGTTTTTCTTTATTTTTACTATTTTCTACATTGTAGAATAATAGTGAAAGACATCAAAACTATGAAATAACACACATGGAATATCGTAGTACCAAAAAAGTGTTAAACAAATCAAAAATATATTTTAATATTTGACCTTCTTCAAATAGCCACCTTTGCCTTGATGACAGCTTTGCTCACTCTTGGCATTCTCTCAACCAGCTTCACCTGGAATGTTTCCCAACAGTCTTGAGGAGTTCCCACATATGCTGAAGCACTTGTTTGCTGCTTTCCTTCACTCTGCGGGTCCAACTCATCCCACACCACCTCAATTGGGTTGAGGTCGGGTGATTGTGGCAGGCAGGTCATCTGATGCAGCACTCCATCACTCTCCTTCTTGGTCAAATAACCTTTACACAGCCTGGAGGTGTGTTGGGTCAGTTGTCCTGTTGAAAAACAAATGATAGTCCCACTAAGCTCAAACCAGATGGGATGGCGTATTGCTGCAGAATGCTGGGTGCCATGCTGGTTAAGTGTTCCTTGAATTCTAAAATAAATCACAGATAGTGTCACCAGCAAAGCACCCCCACACTCCTCCTCCATGCTTCAACAGTGGGAACCACACATGCGGAGATCATCCGTTCACCTACTCTGTGTCTCACAAAAGACACAGCGATTGAGACCAATCAAGTTTCTTCATCATATTGGTGTCCTTTAGTCGTGGTTTCTTGCAGCATTTCGACCATGAAGGCCAGTGAACTTATCTCTGCAGCAGAGTAACTCTGGTCTTCCTTTCCTGTGGCGGTCCTCTCATGTGAGCCAGTTTCATCATAGCGCTTGATGGTTTTTGGAACTTCACTTGAAGAAACTTTCAAATTCTTGACATTTTGCGTATTGACTGATCTTCAGTCTTAAGTAATGATGGACTGTCGTTTCTTTGCTTATTTGAGCTGTTCTTGCCATAATATGGACTTGGTATTTTACCAAATAGGGCATCTTCTGTATACCACCCTACCTTGTCACAACACATCTCATGGCTGAAGAGGAACGACATTCCACAATGTACTTTAACTTGGCCACCTGTTAATTGAAATGCATTCCAGGTGACTACCTCATGAAGCTGGTTGAGAGTGCCAAGAGTGTGCAAAGCTGTCATCAAGGCAAAGGTGGCTACTCTGAAGAATCTCAAATTATATATGTATATGCGTATCAGGTGTAAGTTTGTGTGTGATATACCGCGTATAGGTTAAGTTTAAGGTGTGTGGTAGTATCTGCTATACCAAACATTAAGGACACCTTCCTAATATTCATTAATATATTGAGTGCACCCCTTCCTCAGAAACAGCCTCAATTGTTGTGGCATGGAGTCTACACGTGTCGAAAGCGTTCCACAGGGGACCATTCTTGTAGCACACGGGAAAACGTTGAGTGTGAAAAACCCAGCAGCTGGCACCTCTAATACCCTTTTTTTTGTTTTTTTCTTATATTAAGATCTTCTGACCCCGTCTTTATTGCGCTGAGGTTAAAGAATTAAATCTTGTGTCTTGCCATTCTCCCTCTGAATGGACCATACACAATCCATGTCTCAACTGTCTCAAGGACTTAAACATCCTTCTTTAACCCGTCTTAAGGTGTACCTGAGGATTGCCATACTGCAGGATGTGTCTAACGTGTGCATGGTGTGTGATATAAATGTACATCGTGTATGTGTGTGTGTAAGGTGTGCACCAGGTGTATATTAAGGTCTCATGTGTACCCTGAAGAATTGTCGTACTGCAGGTCTGCTGGAGCTCCGTTCCGACAGAGACCCATGAGGAACGGGCTGTTCTGGAGCTGAACCAGGGTGTCCATTTACAGACCGGTTGACAGCTAATAACGGTTATAGAGTCTAAATACGGGTTAGAGAGTCTATATATACGGTTAGAGAGTCTAGATATACGGGTTAGAGTCTATATATACGGGTTAGAGAGTCTATATATACGGGTTAGAGTCTATATATAACGGGTTAGAGAGTCTATATATATGGGTTAGAGAGTCTATATATACGGTTAGAGAGTCTAGATATACGGGTTAGAGAGTTAGATATACGGGTTAGAGAGTTCTAGATATACGGTTATAGAGTCTAGATATACGGGTTATAGAGTCTAGATAATACGGGTTAGTAGAGTCTAGACTATACGGTTAGAGAGTCTATATATACGGGTTAGAGAGTCTAGATATATATGGGTTAGAGAGTTATATATACGGGAGTTAGAGATTCTATAGATATACGGGTTAGAGAGTCTAGATTACGGGTTAGAGAGTCGTAGATATACGGGTTAGGTCGAGTCTTAATATACGGGTTATAGAGTCTAGCTTATACGGGTTAGAAGTCTATATTAGTAGAGCAGTTATGAGGCTATATTACGGTTAGAGAGTCTATATATTAGCGGGATTAGAAGATCTATATCATATACGGGTTAGAGAGTCTATATATACGGGTTAGAGAGTCTAGATATACAGGTTAGAGAGTCTAGATATACGGATTAGAGAGTCTAGATATATGGATTAGAGAGTCTAGATATACGGATTAGAGAGTCTAGATATACAGGTTATAGTCTATACGGGTTGCAGAGTATAGATATACAGGTTATAGAGTCTATACGGGTTAGAGTCTAGATATACAGGTTGTATAGTCTAGATATACAGGTTATAGAGTCTATATGGGTTATAGAGTCTAGATATGGCCTCTAGATCAAGTTTTTAGATGAAGTTCTAGATTCTTAATATAGTTGTAGAGTTTTAGAGTTTGTAGAATTAGAGAAAAGGAAGGGCCATTCTCCTCAGGGAGAGAGGGATGAGTAACCCAGGGCAGGGGGGAATAAACACACACACACTCACACACACTCACACACACTCACACACACACTCACACAAGCTGGAACAAGTGAGCTGAAAGAAGTGATTTGCCTAACGTGTCCCATCAGCCTGTAAATGAAAGGCTTTTCTACTGAGAATAGAAAGCTACAGAGACACATGATTAGATGGTGCTACTGTTTGTCTGTGATAGAAGAACAAATGCCATTTAGCAAACGCTTTTATCCGAAGAGACTTACAGTTATGCATGCATACATTTTATATACGGGTGGACCCGGGAATCGAACCCACTATCGTTGCAAGCACCATGCTCAGCTACAAAGGGCCGTCTGTCTGATACCACCAGAGTAGGAAACACCACTCTGTCCCCTTCTGATGACTACACAACGATTCACCTATTTCCTGTACCCTGGTCTCCCTGTCTCTCCCCTGGTCTCCCTGTCTCTCCCCTGGTCTCCCTGTCTCTCCCCTGGTCTCCCTGTCTCTCCCCTGGTCTCTCTGTCTCTCCCCTGGTCTCCCTGTCTCTCCCCTGGTCTCTCTGTCTCCAACCGACACCACTCTGTCCCCTCCTGATGACTCCACAACAATTCACCTCTTCCCTGTACCCTGGTCTCTCTGTCTCTCCCGTCGCCTGGTCTCACCGACTCTGTCCCCTGGTCTCACCGTCTCTGTCCCCTGGTCTCACCGACTCTGTCCCCTGGTCTCTCCCTTACACATCTCTGTCCCTGGTCTCACCGTTTCTTCCTTGTACCCTGGACTCTCTGTCTCTCAGTCTCCAACCGACACCACTCTGAACGCATGGCTGTGTGTAATGGGGCTGAGATATGGGGTTTGGTGTTAATGTAAAACAGGATGAATATGAACAAAAACACACGCTCATTCACACACACACACACACACACACACACATACACATACACCCACCCCCCTGAGTATGGGGGTCAGCCCTCTCCCCCCGATTGGAACATCCCTCCTGGTTGACTTTAGGTCTCCATCACAGAAGAGATTAACCAGCTATAAGGAAATAAAGATGTCTGAGGGAGATAAAAGGTTGTCCTTCTTCACGGACGCTGATGACACCTGTAGGAGAGAGAAAAGTCACATTAAAAAAGGGCAATCTGTAGTTTCTACGTCCATTTCTAGACTTTTACATGAATGATACAATACTCACTGATTCATCATTTATAGATGCCTCATGAGCTTAGTTCAACTATCATACTTCATCAGAACCCAAAATATTAACTTGTTTTATATGTACACAAATACTGTACAGCTTCAAAAACATGCATATCATAAACTAGGTTAGGGTTGGTGACAGTTCTTCAAGCGGATATTTTAAAAAGCTTGGCGTGATTACATATTGCACACCACATGTACTTTTGCTTAAATCCTGATAGCGTTGTCACAAACTAAATAGCAAATGTGTCTACTCTGGTCTGGACACGTGCGCTCTAGCCAACAGCTCACAGACACGGCGCGGGTAGGWTAGTCTACATGATGACATTATTATGGATTAAAAAACAATATTTATCAAGAACAGTCAAACAGCGATCATCATGTCACCAGAATAAGGCACATCRKCCACCCTGTGAAGTTCATCATTTATTTCACCATGTTGCCTAATAAACTGCGTCATTTCCTGAGTCATACTGGGAGGACCACACAGCATATCATCACGTAACTCCACATTGAGTTAGTGATATAGTAACCATCACATCTATTTGTGCATAAAAGGCYTTTCCACCTCCATTCCTCACATAATACATTTTACCAACACAAAAACATCCCACCAGGTCGAGCGAACATTTCTACAATTGTACGGAAACTTCCTGTTTCCATCACAGCTYACTTCCAAGATGGAGTAGCAGTTCAGACGACTTCGTCTTGTCCCGTGTATATATATTTTTTCCCCCTTCCTTTTTCCTTCGTATATATATTTTTTTACCTCAATTTCAATATACTCTCCTGCAATCCGCCTCACCCAACGTGGTACGGATCTGATATTTTTATACTTTAGAACCGGAACCCCTATTAGAAGCTAGCCAGCAAACTAGCTACTAGCTAGTAGTCAGTTAGCCACTGCTAGCGGTCTTCACCGTTAACGCGGACATCAGCCAGCCTCAGCCCGGTCAATTCCTGCCAGTCTGCACAGCGCGATATCAACCCAGAGCAAATCGGACTGCTTTTTCTCTACCACATCTCCTGTTTCCTACCTCAAGCTCTGGACCTTTACACCGGATCATCTCAGCTAGCTAGCTGCTATCCGAGTGGCTACCCCCTGGCTAACGTCTCTGTCCCGAAGCAAGCACCAGTGAGCCTGGAACTAGCCTCATGCTAGGCCCAGCCCCCGGCTAGCTGAAGAGGACCATCAGCCAATTTCTTGGGCTACAATATCTATTTTGCCAATTGGCCTGGACCCTTTTACTGACTACACGGAGCCCTGCCGATCCAACACAACTGGTCTGCCGACGTAACCGTCCGAGGGGGCTACAACAGACTTCTTCTGTCGCAACGTCCCCCCTCTCCAGCTCGCCTAGCCTCCCACTGGTCCCTATGATCACTCGGCTACGCATGCCTCTCCCTAATGTCAATACGTCTTGTCCATTGCTGTTTTTGTTAGTGATTGTCATATTTCACTGTAGAGACTCCAGCCCTGCTCAATATGCCTTAGCTAGCTCTTTTGTTTCACCTCCAAACACATGCATTGACTTCACCTGGTCTAAACGATGTCTCTACAGATAACATCTCTCTCATCGTCACTCAATGCCTAGGTTCACCTCCACTGTATTCACATCCTACCATACCCTCGTCTGTACATTATGCCTTGAACTTATTCTTCCACYCCCAAAAACCTGTCCCTTTTACTCTGTTCCGAACGCACAAGACGACCAGTTCTTATAGCCTTTAGCCGTAACCTTATCCTACTCCTCCTCTGTTCCTCTGGTGATGTAGAGGTGAATCCAGGCCCTGCAGTACCTAGCTCCACTCCCATTCCCCAGGCGCTGTCATTTATTGATTTCTGTAACCGTAAAAGCCTTGGTTTCATGCATGTTAACATTAGAAGCCTCCTCCCTAAGATTGTTTTATTCACTGTTTAGCACACTCTGCCAACCCGGATGTCCTAGCCGTGTCTGAATCCTGGTTTAGGAAAGCCACCAAAAGTCCTGAAATTTCCATCCCTAACTATAACATTTTCCGACAAGATAGAACTGCCAAAGGCGGCGGAGTTGCAATCTACTGCAGAGACAGCCTGCAGAGTTCCTTCTGTATTACTATCCAAGTCTGTACCCAAACAATTCGAGCTTCTACTAATCAGGTCTGTGCCCAAATAATTTGAGCTACTACTTCTAAAAATACACTTTTCCAGAAACAAGTCTCTCACCATTGCGGCTTGTTATAGACCACCATCTGCCCCTAGCTGTGCCTTGGACACCATATGTGAATTGATTGTCCCCCATCTATCTTCAGAGCTCGTACTATTAGGTGACCTAAACTGGGACATGCTTAACACCCCGGCCGTCCTACAATCTCAGCTACATGCCCTCAATCTCACACAAATTATTAATGAACCTACCAGGTACAACCCCAAATCTGTAATCATGGGCACCCTCATAGATATCATCCTGACCAACCTGCCCTCTAAATACACCACTGCAGTCTTCAACCAGAATCTCAGAGATCACTGCCTCATTGCCTGCGTCCGTAATGGGTCTGCGGTCAAACAACCACCCCTCATCACTGTCAAACGCTCCATAAAACACTTCAGCGAGCAGGCCTTTCTAATCAACCTGGCCCGGGTATCCTGAAAGGATATTGACCTCATTCCGTCAGTAGAGGATACCCGATTGCTCTTTAAAAGTGCTTTCCTCACCATCTTAAAAAAGCATGCCCCATTCAAAAAATGTAGAACCAGGAACAGGTATAGCACTTAGTTCCCTCCAGACCTGACTGCCCTTGACCAGCACAAAAACATCCTGTGGCGTACTGCATTAGCATCGAATAGCCCCCGCGATATACAACTTTTCAAGGAAGTTAGGAACCAATATACACAGGCAGTCAGGGGAGCTAAGGCTAGCTTTTGCAAACAGAAATTTGCATCCTGTAGCACAAACTCTAAGAAGTTCTGGGACACTGTAAAGTCCATGGAGAATAAGAGCACCTCCTCCCAGCTGCCCACTGCACTGAGGCTAGGAAACACTGTCACCACCGATAAATCCATAATAATTGAGAATTTCAATAAGGATTTTTCTACGGCTGGCCATGCTTTCCATCTGGCTACCCCTATTCCGGTCAACAGCTCTGCACCCCCCACAGCAACTTGCCCAAACCTCCCCCATTTCTACTTCACACAAAATCCAGATAGCTGATGTTCTGAAAGAGTTGGACCCCTACTGAAAAATCAGCTGGACTAGACAATCTGGAACCTCTCTTTCTAAAATGATCAGATGAAATTGTTCAACCCCTATTACTGGCCTGTTCAACCTCTTTCGTATCGTCTGAGACCTCTAAAGATTAGAAAGCTTCCGCGTTCATCCCCCTCTTCAAAGGAGACACTCTAGACCCAAACTGTTACAGACCTATATCTATCCTACCCTGCCTTTCTAAGGTCTTCGAAAGCCAAGTTAACAAACAGATCACTGACCATTTCGAATCCCACTGTACGTTCTCCGCTACGCAATCTGGTTTCCGAGCTGGTCATGGGTGCACCTCAGCAACGCTCAAGGTCCTAAACGATATCATAACCGCCATCGATAAAAGACAYTATTGTGCTGCCGTCTTCATCAACCTGGCCAAGGCTTTCGACTCTGTCAATCATCACATTCTTATCGGCAGACTCAACAGCCTTGGTTTCTCAAATGARTGCCTCGCCTGGTTCACCAAATACTTCTCAGACAGAGATCAGTGTGTCAAATCGGAGGGCCTGTTGTCTGGACCTCTGGCAGTCTCTATGGTGGTGCCACAGGGTTCAATTCTCGGGCCGACTCTTTTCTCTGTATATATCAATGATGTTGCTCTTGCTGCTGGTGATTCTCTGATCCACCTCTACACAGACGACACCATTCTGTATACTTCTGGCCCTTCTTTGGACACTATGTGAACAAACCCTGCTGACGAGATCCAATGCCATACAACTCTCCTTCCGTGGCCTCCAACTGCTCTTAAATGCAAGTAAAACTAAATGCATGCTCTTCAACCGATAAGCTGCCCGCACCTGCCCGCCCATCCAGCATCACTACTCTGGACGGTTCGGACTTAGAATGTGTGGAACAACTACAAATACCTAGGTGTCTGGTTAGACTGTAAACTCTCCTACCAGACTCACATTAAGCATCTCCAATCCAAAATTAAATCTAGAATCGGCTTCCTATTCGCAACAAAGCATCCTTCACTCATGCTGCCAAACATACCCTCGTAAAACTGACCATCCTACCGATCCTTGACTTCGGCGATGTCATTTACAAAATAGCCTCCAACACTCTACTCAGCAAACTGGATGTAGTCTATCACAGTGCCATCCGCTTTGTCACCAAAGCCCCATATACTACCCACCACTGCGACCTGCATGCTCTCGTTGGCTGACCCTCACTACATACTCGTCGCCAACCCACTGGCTCCAGGCCATCTATAAGTCTCTGCTAGGTAAAGCTCCGCTTATCTCAGCTCACTGGTCACCATAGCAGCACCCACCCGTAGCATGCGCTCCAGCAGGTATATTTCACTGGTCACCCCCAAAGCCTATTCCTAATTTGGCCGCCTTTCCTTCCAGTTCTCCTGCTGCCAATGACTGGAACGAATTGCAAAAATCACAGAAGCTTGGAGACTTAGTATCTCCCTCACTAACTTTAAGCATCAGCTGTCAGAGCAGCTTACCGATCATTGCACCTGTACATAGCCCATCTGTAAATAGGCCACCCAACTACCTCATRCCCATATTGTTATTTATRTTTGGCTCCTTTGCACCCCAGTATCTCTACTTGCACATTCATCTTCTGCACATCTATCACGCCAGTGTTTAATTGCTAAATTGTAATTACTTCGCCACTATGGCCTATTTATTGCCTTACCTCCCTAATCTTACCTCATTTGCACACACGGTATATAGATTTTATTACCTATTGCGTTAATGACTGTACATTTGTTTATTCCATGTGTAACTCTGTGTTGTTGTTGTTTATGTCGCACTGCTTTGCTTCATCTTGGCCAGGTCCTTGTATCCATAGCTCTGTCCATGAATTTGAGAGTGGTTACATTTCCTACAGCCCCATCCCTCAGCTGTTTACCAAATCAGACGGGGAATGTTGCTTTGTTATTGTTTGAACTACAGATTGCCGCTTTAATAGACTATAGCCAAGTTTAGGCATACTGGTTGATTCCCTTGTAATAATTAACTCAAACAGCAGCAGGTGTGGCGGAAGAGAGAAGGCCAAGATGGTGGCTTGAAAATAKGTTTTTTACCGAGCAGCGCACTAAACGAGTTTCCAGTCAATCCTATTATTGGTTTTATTAAGAACTTCCCTGTGAATGAGATCATTTATTTCGGGACATAACAAAAAGAGTAAGGAAGAAGCTAGCCGTTCTATTGCTAATCAACAAGAGAGGAACGTGCTTATAGACACCTGCCATAACTATGGATAATCTCACACTTTCGAGGGCTGTTGGAGATTACGAGTTCCCCTCTTTACCGCTTACTCCATGCAAACCTCCACTCTCCAAAAAAAAAAACGATATGGACTGACATCGTGGCTACCCTCTCCTTACTCATCAACTCCAGGTCTGACGCCATTGAGAAAATGGTAAGCGCAAACACCGCGGTAATCGAATGCTTAAAAAAGACTTGAGTTTGCATGTGGTGAAATGAAGGAAGTGAAAATGAGAGTGGCTAAAGTTGAAAAGASTGTCCGAGGTGGAGAATGAGGATGTGTGACGCAAGGCTATCCGCATCTGCCAAGAAGTTATGCCTGCAGAGAAGAACAAAGTTGGTGACACCATCGACGTTGTGCATCGCCTCGGCAAGAAGAAACAGCAAAACGATTCAAGACCAAGTGGTATCGTCATCCTCTTCACTGCCAGATTCTACAGAGATGCTGTCTGGAAAGCTGCTAGGAAGAACGCCTTCCTTCAGAGCCATGGTCTGCGTTTCGCCGAGCATCTCAGCCCGGAGGACATAGAAAGAAGGAACAAGTTGTGGCCAACGATCGAGATCGCACGAAATGAGGGAAAGGCTGCTTACTTCG
>NW_019944579.1:45525-46824 GCF_002910315.2 Salvelinus sp. IW2-2015 | reverse complement strand
CAGAGCCATGGGAAAGCCAATATTTTTGCCCTCACTGTGACTTCCATAAAAAAGTGGCCAAAAAAATCAAAAAAAGCAAAAGAAAGTTGGCATCACGCAGAAATGGAGTGGGAGGGAGGAATTTGGATTTCTGAACCGTTGATGAAGCCTCGTCCTCCGATCCCACTCCATTTCTGCTGATGCCAACTTCTGGAAGTCACAGTGAGGCAACAATATTTGGCTTTCCCATGGCTCTGAACGCTCCGCTAGGGTCATTACAATGAAACATACCTTTGGTGGTAATATTCTACACTCGGACTGGATAACATATACAATTTTAGGTCAGTTAGGATCACCACTTTATTTTAAGAATGTGAAATGTCAGAATAAATAAAAAATAAAAAACCTTGACTTTGTTGTCCTTAAGCCATTTTGCCACAACTTTGGAAGTATACTTGGGGTCATTGTCCATTTAGAATACCCATTTGCGACTAAGGATTTTTTTCTGTAAGGCTATTATAACTCTCTATACGAATGGTAACAGCTCTATCAAACCTAAACATGGCCCCTCACCTAGATTTGAGTTGAAGAGAGGAATTAGGCAAGGTTGTCCTATCTCACCGTATCTATTTTTATTAATCCCCCAACTTCTTACAAATTCTATAAATAATAGTCCTGTAAAAGACATTTCCATAGCCGGTAAAGAAATTATTATAAGCCAGCTGGCTGACAATACTACACGTTTTTTGAAAGACGCTAGTCAGATTGCCATATCAAAATCATGGCTGTCAAAGATTGTGTGACACCCTCACATTATGGTATTCCAGTGAAAGAAGAACTTACATATTTAGGCAGAACCATTACAAAGGATCAGAAGTCTAGAGGCTTACTAAATGTTAACCCTCTTATAAAAAAAAAACCAGAAGAAGCTAAATCAATGGCTACAGAGGGACTTATCTTTAAAAGGTAGAGTCCTAATAACCAAGGCTGAAGGTATCGCTAGACTAACATACGGTGCTCTATCTTTATATCTTGACAGTAAAATAAGCAAGGAGATAGACCAGATGCTTTTCAACTTTCTGTGGAGAAACCGTACCCATTACATTAGGAAAACTGTTATAATGAACACTTATGAGAATGGTGGGCTGAATTTTCTGGACTTTACTACCTTAAATAATACTTTTAAGATCAATTGGATAAAACAATTCCTAAGCAGACACACTTCTATGTGGAACTGTATTCCTCATCATGTCTTCTCTACAACTTCATGTTGTTTTTCAATAATAATATTGACAAATCTCCAGTGAAACTGTTTTTCAT
>NW_019944579.1:30037-39575 GCF_002910315.2 Salvelinus sp. IW2-2015 | reverse complement strand
TATGTGGAACTGTATTCCTCATCATGTCTTCTCTACAACTTCATGTTGTTTTTCAATAATAATATTGACAAATCTCCAGTGAAACTGTTTTTCATTGGCAGGTTTTCTTGTCATGGTCCTTAATTTATAAGCATCATTTTTCTCCACACAGATATTATATATGGAATAATCGTGACATATAGTATAAAAATACCTCCTTGTTTTTAGAATATTGGTTCCGAAATAATGTCCTATTGGTGAGCCAACTGGTAAATGCAGAGGGTCTTTTACTTCATTATAAGGAAMTCTTATCATTTTACAAGGTCCCTGTAACACCTAAAGATATTGCAATTGTTTTAGATGCCATTCCCTCAGGTGTTGCTTTATTATTCAGGAACGTGTCAAGACCTGACCCTCAGAACATAACTACTGATTACCCCTGTTGACTCATCAGCAGGAAAGATCTGTTTCTCTTTTGTACAGCTGTAGGAGCCTTGTTTCAGCAGGATGTTGTATCTATACCTTATGTCATTCCTTATTGGAACGGTTTTATTGATAATATCTGTTGGGGAAAAGTTTGGATGTTGCTACACACATACCTACTTGTTAACAAAATTAAGGAAGTTTCTTTTAAAATTATTCATAAATATTATCCTGCCAACCACTATATGAAAAAGGAAAAAAAACATATATTCAAATTGTACCTTTTGTAATGACCACCCAGAAACAGTGCTGCATCTTTTTCTGCATTGTATTAACGTAAGGAATCTGTGGCAAGACATCAGTAGATTTATGATACATTTATAAAGATTTTACAATATTATGGAAAGATGTGCCGCTTGGATTCTTTCCTTATGATAGAAAATAAGTTGAAACAATTTTATGTATTTGATTTCATTATTCTTTTGCCCAAATTTCATTTCACAAATGTAAATTTACAAACGAAACACCACCTTTTATTACCTTGCAAAAAGAAATGGAACTATATTTTATGACAATTAAATACTCCACTAACAGAAAAGCTGTTAAAATTATAAATGTGTGTTTGAGGTCCTTGTGCAATGTGATATTTTACCACCTAGCCCAAATGTCCTTTGTATACACACACACATCCACACTGTCCTTTGTATATTCTTATATATATATATATATATATATATATATATACATACATACATACCACACACACTTGTGTTCCACATGTACTTTCTGTATTGATTTGTAAATAAAAAATAATAAAAACTGAAATAAATAACACTTCCTGATTTTGAATAGGAGGAAATGAATTAGTCCTAAACAAGGACACGTGCACAGCGAAAATGTTCAACTTATCATTTATTTACAGTGTTAGCTCCGTTGGTTTAAGTTCCCAACACGCACACGGTCATGTATGTTTTGAAATGGCAGCTAGTTACAGTGAGTTAACGTTAACTACGTAACTCAAACGGCTCAAAATGGCAGAGGATATGGCGCAAATCATATTTTTAAAAAAACAGTAGTATGGCCATATTGCGTTATGCAACGATTTTATTTACGTGAAGAACTTCCCGAGCTGCTGGAATTAGATCTTTTAAATGTGGTGCTTTTTAAACATTTTATTGTCTGAGATGGTGACACATTTAATAAAACGAATGTTGCTCGTTAGATGGTGTTGTCTGTAAATGGCGTCAAATGTTGTCATCCATAGCGGACACCTGAACGTGTAGCTAGTAAACATTACAACACGACAAGAGGTCAGAAAGAGAACCCTTGTGTCGTGTGCCTAACGTTAACTGAATACGGTAAGATACAACCGTAAAGGCCCTGTTCTACCAGGCTACATCCAGTGACTCACCCTTAGAGACGTCTGCTCTGCCGAGTCTGGTCTGTAAAWATCCCCTACTGTATGTCTGCTGTTGGCAATACAGGGGCGTTTTCATTKCTCCAATTYTGTGGCAAAKCGTTCAGGAWACGAAACTGGGATGGACCTTSCTGAATTTGTCCAATAGAAACTCTCGTTTTGCTCTGTTCCTGTCTGTGTCGCGTTTACGTTTCCGTAACTAATAGACCGCAGCTGCCACTTCCGTTCGGGTAGATCTGATGACGCCTTTACGTAGAAACTCAAGATAGTTTACACATTCCACTGTCTTTTCTTATCTATGATGAAAGAATCATCAATGTGACAAGGTATTCCATGTCAATGTCATAGGCCATTTCATACCAACATTAAAAAAGGGATAATCAACTCGGGGCTCTATGGAAAATAAATCAACACCGTGGAAAGTCAGTCCGCTAGTGCGTCATGTAAACACACCTTCCACGTCGTTCATTATTTTCCATAGAGCCCCTCGTTGATTAGCCCTTACATACCATGGCTATAAATTCACACATGTGCCACTAGAAATGGGTTCAACATCCATTGAAGTACTGATATAGCTATAAAACTTACCCTTCAGGCGTTTTTTAATAGCCTAAAATATCCATTTACTCATCACATGAGGAATATTAGCTAGGTTTAACATTAGTTCATGCAAATGCGATGATAGAGGCATAGAGCGGCTTAGGTGCCACGCTAATTACATTTGCTCTATAAAGAAGGTGGCCTTGTAGGTTGAGTATAGCGAATGAGTCAGACACAAGTAATTTGAGTATTCTATAGCAACGTCACGCGGTAAACTTTGCGCAGAGTAAGTCAAGACCAGTCACTAAGGAACCCTGATTCACAGAGAGCTATATGTATACTATTTACAAGATGAGAACTATGTAATATTCAGTGAAGTCCTTGAACATTTTTGACCGTTTGTTTTTAGAGATTGTGATAAGCTCACAGGAGAGGCTTTGATGATGTTAATGATGGCAATAAGGTGACTAGCGTCGTGAACATAGATTTTAACTATTAATGCCTAAGTGATAATAATTGCGACAGCTATCCTCAGACTCGATTGTATTTCTTACGTCTGTTATTTATGACAGCACGGTAGTATTCTATTAGCAAAATGATGTAGCAAGTTTATTACGGTCAACGAACCCTGAAGATTGTCTACGGGTCAGGATATGCAGGAGAGATTCTGTAGCATCATGCTGGCCTAGGGTTACGGTAGGAGTTTCAAAAGGGATTCTTTGGTGGAGCCTGAGTAGGCAGGCTAAGGTCGTATCACAATAAGGACAGAGGTTTATTCAATGTTAGATTTGCTGTAGGAACGGCGGTTTTTTTTTTAGTCTGGACAACACGCTTATCTATTTAGCACGTTTTGAATGGGAGGGGCTGGTAGGGGGGGGAGGGTGTGGTGCAGGGGAGAGGAGAGTTAGGTATTGTGTGGAGCGTGGGGGTGACTGTTTGCTTTGTATCGCATGGGTTGTTAGCTTTCTGCTTAAGTTTCAGTTATCAATCCACAATTGTGTTAGGAGGTTTTGTCTATGTGGACTCGTCGGGCTGGAAGATGTCAGGAAAGTAGTTTGGTTAAGAACCTCATTAGAGTGTTTAATATGCTGTACGTTCAAAGCGCCCTTTTTCAACGGCGAAAACTAGTGCTGTTCTATTAAGAAAATGCATGTTAGCGCTAATTATAGTTATGATAAAAATAATGAGATAAGCTAACAGGATTATAGGAGAGAATGAACGTTTTAAGCTCAAAATAGAATAATAGCAAGAGCAGTCAGTAAAAATTACATTCCCTAGTGAGTTAGGGTCAATACTCACAGTTTGGTGTGTGATGCGGAAATTGCCGTGTGTTACAATAATGTTTATGCATAAGAGCGAGTCAAGTGTGTTCAGCACTAGAGATAGGATGGATTGAAATGAGGAATATTGTTTGTGTTGGAGTCGCCACCACGCTTATATAGATCGAAAAGCGCTATAGAATTAAAGTGAAGGCGCGGAGAGTGGTTAGTAGTGTTAGGGAAGTAATGGCTCTGCATTTAAGTATTGTAGACACCCACAAACGCCCCTGGGGCCAGGAAAAGTTTTGTGTGGACAGTTGGAGGGAGCGGGGAATTGAGTTGCATCCCTCTTCATAGACTCTAACCTCCGGTGAGGTGTGTTAGTAATTACACAAGAGGCCTCAGGTTAAACTATTATTATAGATGGATTCAATATTGTTTTTTTGATTTAAATGACATCATAGGGGGTAACCACAGGGAGGACAATGAGGGTGCTACACTCAAAATAGTCCCCACAGCAAACTTCGGAGTATGGAATGGACATAGAAAGAGAGACTCGCCATAGGGTGCTGGGAATAGGAGAACTTGCAAAGCGTGGGGCAATTATTTGTACTATAACTCCCAAAAATCAGTTCCAAAAGGCACACAATCAATCACCTAGTGAGTAAAAAGGTGCCAGTATAACTGGACACGTTTGTACAACTAAACCCACTTGTTTCATTGACGTTAATATGAGCCTAAATAAGAACTAAGTATGCATGAATGTCTGATACACCTTCCAAACAAGTTTCTACCTTCAGTGTTCATACCATGGAACGAGTAGATTAGCGCGTATAGTACAAACACGCTACAGGCGACCTGTGTGAATCTAGCGTTACATAACTATAACGGAGGATTGATTGCTTGTGTTCACTGCCATTTGAGTCTTGTCTTTTAGCCGGTAATGTTTTAACACATCTCACTAAACGAGAGTAACCGATAGTGATCGTCTCCCAGAAACTTTGTGTCAGGGCCAAAGTTGTTGGAGAAGTACAGATCAGGATGTTGGGTTATAAAGAAGTAGTTATTAGAACTTAGAGCTAATTTTCATTTTAACTGGAGCACTCAGATATCACCACTCCATCATTAAAGAAATGGTATAAAGAAATGGTAAGCTGTTAAGAACGCGAGCAATCCGGGACAACAAACCTGCAAGAGAGGGCCGCCACAAACTCACGGGACAGGCAAGGAGGGTATAAATCGAGAGGAACAAAGAGACCAAAGTAACCGCTGTAAGGAGCTGCCAAAGCTCCCACATAGGAGCGAGATTGGAGTATACGTTCTGCTTATAAGGAGCTTACCTCTCAAATGGAATCTGCAGTTGCCTATGGGCGTGAGATTAGACACTGCTCTGATCACGAGCTGGGGCGGAAGAGGTCCTCGGGAAAAAATAAGCAATTGGATTTTGGGCAGTCTTTCGCCAAAAGGCATGTGGGCACTCAGCTCGGTTTCCTTCGCATCACAATGAGCAGCATCAGGAGATCGGAAGAGAGGTACTTATGTCTTCACGATGGCTCAGATGAGAGTCAGGCAAACTCTGAGTCTTTTATGGCCATACAAGGCAAAGCTGCTTATCATGCTTTCTAGTGCATGTTTAGAGCCCATCAGGCTTCTTTGAAAGGAGCTATTTAACAAGTTCCGAAGTCGGAAAACATGTAGTGGCAATTGGTTACTATGAAATAGGTTACGGATTTCTCATAATAGCAAGCTAGGAATGATGGTTTTGGTTAGCTAAACTAGCGAGTTCTTTGCTTGTATTGTTTGGTATACACGAGCCTCCTAACTGGAGCCGCGACAGAATACCTCACATGCGAGATTCGTGTTTTGAGGGTTAAAGCCTCCGGTGGTGGAGCGATAATGCTGTGGGGAATGTTTTTCACATAACGCGCGTCTTTGAGACGTACCTGTAGCCAGGGCATAGGGGTCTGGTTGTAGGTGTTAACCTTACGCAGTCAGGCGATTTGAGGCTCAGCCATTGATGGATGTATGATATGAACCTACAGGAAGACATGTATGAGCGATTGTGCTGGTGGAAAAGTGCGGTCTTTACTCAAACTGGTTCAATCTTGCCTAGTAGACTTATAGATGTTGAGACTTGGGATGGGGAAGGCTCACTTTCAGCGAGGCTCGAGTGACATATGTTTGAGCTAGTACTATCGCCTAGCCTGCTTAAGCAACACTCAAATGGTTTAGTGTGAAAAACATTTAAGAGAAGATGTGCTCGACGCTGTCTACTGTCAAGATGCCACAGACCGGTTTCAGTTCACCCATATTGAGCAATAGCGGGTCTCTGGTTGTTGTAGTTTGTACCTTAATGAAATGTTGATGTAACAGAACAGCCGGTAACTGCATTTAGAAGCACAACGTTTGTAAAGGGAGCTGGGAGCAGATACCAGTAGGTTATGTATATGGATCCAAGAAAGGCTTGTCTAGGAACGCATAACTACCCTACTGGCAGGTGAAGACTTGCAGCTTATTATGCATGGCAAAATAGGTCAGGCCGGTTCTAGTTTCGAATGGGTATTATACTTCGATTTTTGTGAGAGGCTCGGTGGAGAGCTGGGGTGATGAATAGTTATGCCATGGTCAAGTGTTCTCTGTGGTCTCACTCTTTCTTGTGGTTATCTTCGCCTTGTTTGTTTTTATGCCGGAGTACTGGTATCGACGGTTTACAACACAAAAATAGTTAAGTGGGTCCTCTGGGAATAGGCAGCATGCTATGCGAGGTTTCCTCGTTGGTTACCCTTCAGCAGTGGGTTAGGGGTTAGGCATGCTTGTGTAATCAAATGAGATCGGCTTCCTAGACTAGGAGTTATATGGCACTCTACCAAGCAAGATACAGAGATTCTCGTGTTTTGGATTACTTCACGTGCTCCTATCTATTATGTGCCCACAGGTAAGGACGAGTCGTGTTATGAGTGATGCCGTAATACGGAAAAATAAGTCTTGGCTTCACTACACGTGTGCCAATAACAAGTTGTTAGTCGGAGATCTGTTTTTGGTTCGAAACCAAGTATGAGCTTGGGGGTGAGATAACAGGGCTTCCTAGCTGCGATAACTGGCCATCTAGCGAGTCTTGTTTGGTTACCCAAACCACTGCTGCTCGTCAAAAGGTAGTAGGTTCCATTACATAAGTGAGCGTAGTCTTGATGGTTTGGCTATTACTAGTCATAGACAAGGACAATTCCTACAGAGAGCTAGTGTACGGACATCAGCTAAAAGCGATAAAAGGAGAGTCTGTTGTGGTGTACGCAGAAGCGGGGGCTCCTGTAGGGCGATCGCTAGGGGGCGGTCTGTTTTGGTTACGCGGGGGGCGGGGCTCTCTGGTAGCCGATGGCGGGGCGGGTCGTGTGGGTTCACATGCAATCTGATTCGGTGTTTCAGGAGTCCTTGGTTTGGGGGTGAAGCTGGTTCTAGAAGACCCCGTTGGGCACTGTTACTGAGACCTTGGCCGCACTACTGTTGCGTGGGCTCCTCGCTTGACTGTGCCCATGGTTACCAACCTACATACTCTGCTTTGCTGTTGCGGCGCAGAAAGCGCGCAGAGAGCACAGTCTATGACAGGGCGTGGCCTGGAGTGCGTTGGGTACTAACATAATTTAGGCTGCTCTGACACCTTCCCGTTCTCTCACGTCACCACGGTTTTTAAAACAAGGAGACACCCGCTAGTTGACGGTTTGGATGGCAGAAGCTTGGCCCCAAGTGATGTTGTAAGCTGGGCCGTACGCACACCCTTCTGGTAGTGACTTGCGCGTCGAGGCGCGACGCGATTGCCTATACACCAGGAGGTCAGGCCGCGGCTTCGCACTTGACCCCGCAGTCTCTCTACCAGGGCAATCTGGGCTTCTAGTATCGATAGCGTCGCGAGCTCGAATGGTTTGAGGCACGGGTTACAGAGCCATGCGTTTGCTTGCCTACGGAGGCTGTGAGGGGAACGGCACCATTCAGTACCTTCACGTCTGATCTTCTATGAGGGCCGTATTGAGCGACCCATGCCAAATCTATTTATCAAGCGAGAAGCTCTGCGATGTGTTCATTTTTGTCTTGCTTAAGGTTTTGTCTTGCCCCTCTTTATGGAGCTGTCTTGGTGTTCTTGGACATGTTCAGCTACTCTTGTTGTGGCTGCTACAGCTCCCTAGTGGACAGCTGACAAGAGAGACTTAGGTACAGGCTTTCGCCGTCTCAGCTTGCCACAAGTCAGAACATCTGGCTTTGCTCCATCTATAGCTGCTCTGGCCCCCCCCATGTGGAGTTGACAAATACTCCTACTGTACGCCAAGGAAGACAGCGGAGTCGCGTTCCTAAACAGGTCAGACAGTTACAGGACCGTGCCGTGGAAACCTACCGTTGCTTTAAGAAGACATATCCCTTAGGATTAGGAATAAAGTAATCCTCTTTTCTGTACCTTCCCCCCCCTCTAGTAAGTCAGACATTTGTCAGACTCATACTCTCATCGTCTTGATCTAGATTTAAGAAGAGTTGGGCAATAGGTTCTCGCTCATGTCTGGATGCAGTCATCATACGATGGCCCATCGGTCACTGTGAAAGCAAATGAAGTAGGCTGATTACCACATAGTTCTCATTAAGACCAGAGTAGACTCCAATGTAATGACTCATGGCCTGCAGAAATTTGAAGACTAGTCTAGTGCGACTCTCTACGCTCGTGTTTGGTTATTCACGATGGAAAGCGATACTGCTTATAATTGGCAAGTTAAGTGTAGTCTGTATAAATAGTAAACCACACTTATTTTTGCTCACCCAAAAAAAAAAAATAAAAATATTAGGTTTGGTGCGGGCTACCTAGTGTGTAGGAAATGCGATTACTCAAGGAGTTTCTGTTTTCTCATTATGCTCATACTTGAGAAAAAAGTAAGGATCGACGTTCACTTCCTACTAGTTAGATGTCTTTATTTCTAGATTTTTTAACTCCATGATTGTAACTGTAGGAGTCTGTATTGTGTGATTATAAGAAGCAAATTTTTAATGTGTATCTACAGACTACTAGCCACTGCGTAGCGTTACAAATTCTGGTGCTTGGTTACCACGCTTGTCGGCTAGCTCGCTATGCCATCTGTTGGCACGCCCTGCGAGATACTGTTTGTGGGACTTACCAGCAATCTATAGCAGACTGCTCTGCTATAATCAGTGGTCATCTGTATCGAGCTAGGGGAGTTCTGTTGTAGTGGTATACCGCCTCTCTAAGAACTGAGATGCAGGTGTACATCATACAGTGACCGTAGACCATCCTCTAGGGGCGACGGAGTCTGCTTTTGGCTCATAAAATGACGGAAGAAAAGTGAAAGTCATCGAGTAAAATACTATCTGATGAAAAGGCGGCAAATGTAATTTGTTGTATTCTTTAAAAATCCTTAAGAATCAAAATACAGAGATTGCGCCTCGTTTCATGGATTACCAAACGTTGTGGCACAGTGATGTTCCTAAAATCGTGCTCCATCACAGTAGTGCTAGCTGTCCGCCATACCATAGAGTCGTAGTCTGGGTTTGCTTAAAAGTATATACAGGCACAGTGTCTCGGCCTCAGTCTGCGAGTAGCCATCTAGCGAGTCAGGGGTGAGTTGTTACAGCTCTTTGGAGCGGAGGCTCCTACTCACACAGGTTGTGGCTACTCACGCGTTGTCTGGGTTTGGCTGAGTAGGGATGTCCTTGCCGCGAGTCTCGTATTTGTGGTGCTGCCAGACGAGACTCTTGTGGGCGGGCCCAGAGACCATGGTCGCACCTAGGTGTACGGTATTTACCGTCGGCACATTGGTCGAGCGCTGGCTTCACGGAGTTAAGTGGCTATGGTGGATATCTTGACGGTCTACCTATGGTAGCATCTATCCCTGCGAAACTCCATTGCGTAGCTAGCTGCTTCCATTAC
>NW_019944579.1:25619-30012 GCF_002910315.2 Salvelinus sp. IW2-2015 | reverse complement strand
TAGAGCACACAGGAAATGAGAGTGGGTGAAGAATCAACTCGTTTTAGGCACCGTTATGTTAGGATTTATGTTTATGCATAATAGCCTGTTGCATATTGGTTGAAGAGGAATAATGTTTTGTTACACACATACACAAACATACAGCGGGGTGTGTTGTAGGGTAAGGACTGACCAACACCGGCCATAAAAGTTGTGGACAGTCTGGAGAGGGGAAGGGTTGCATCTCTCTAGACCAACCAGGAGGTTAGAATACTGGACAGGACCATATTAAGGAATTGTTTGAGTAAAGAATCATGAAGGACACAGGACAGAGGTGCTCTACCCAGCAACCAGCATGTGGACAAGGAGAACGCGCCAAGGCTTGGAACAAAGGGCCAGCAAAGGGGGGCAAAGTCTAAACCACGCCCACCTCTACTGTGATAGGCCAACTGGACACGTTGCGAATAAAATTCGCATAGTTAAAAAAACGTACTATTTGAGTACATTCCACAGTTCTCTGTTCATCCTGCCGGCTGTGAAACAGCGAACCCGTATATACGAAAATTGCTTTGCCATTCAGTGTTTTGCGGGAATTAAACATATTAAAAGAAAGTAGCAAGACCTTGCGTTTTATTTATCCTCGACCACCTGGATGTGTTACACGCAGCGTTCACAGTTATCACGCGTTTGCAGGGAGCAAGGCATAACTGCGTTGTCAGAATCTGGTGGTCTTGTCTGTCGGAAGAATTCATGCGCTGTGTGTCCAACTGGCGGCAGGGAGCCGTCGTATGTTATGCGTGCGGCACTCTATAGTTCATTATGTTTGAGCTGCTTTTGAAAGCTAAAGTCGAATTGAAAACATTATTGGGCATTGTTACATTCGATTTTCATAATAGCAAGCTAGGCTGCGATGGTTTGGTTAGCTAAAAACTAGCGAGGTCTTGTTTTGTTACCACGGCTTCTACTGTAGCCATCTAGCGGAATCTGTGTTGGTACACCGGCTCCTACTGTAAGCCATCTAGCGAGTCTGTTTGGTTACACGGCTCTACTGTAGCCATCTAGCGAGTCTGTTTGGTTACCACGGCTCCTACTGTAGCCATCTAGCGAGTCTGTTGGTTACCACGGGCTCCTACTGTAGCCATCTAGCGAGTCTGTTTGGTTACCACGGCTCCTACTGTAGCCATCTAGCGAGATCTGTTTGGTTACCACGGCCTCTACTGTAGCCATTCTAGCGAGTCTGTTGGTTACCACGGCTCCTACTGTAAGCCATCTAGCGAGTCTGTTTTGGTTACCACGGCTCCTACTGTAGCCATCTAGCGAGTCTGTTTGGTACCACAGGCTCTTACTGTAGCCATCTAGCGAGTTCTGTTTGGTTACCACGGCTCACTGTAGCATCTAGCGAGTCTGTTGGTTACCACGGCTCCACTGTAGCCTCTAGCGAGTCTGTTTGGTTACACGGCTCCTACTGTAGCCATTCAGCGAGTCTGTTTGGTTACCACGGTCCTACTGTAGCCAATCTAGCGGTCTGTTTTGGTTACCACGGCTCCTACTGTAGCCATCTAGCGAGCTGTTTGTTACCACGGCTCCTTACTGTAGCCATCTAGCGAGTCTGTTTGGTTACTCCCGTCTGGCATTACTGCAATCCACTGTTGGCTGGGCTTCCTGCTGTGCCATTAAACCCCTACAACTCATCCAGAACGCCGCAGCCCGTCTGGTGTTTCAACCTTTCCCAAGTTCTCCTCACGTCACCCCGCTTCCATCTAACAAGGCAAGAAAGACAACGGGGAAAACATGTTTACAGATTCCCCGCAATCATGAAACACCATTGGTGACAGTGACACCAATGAGATAAGACTCAAGAACTTTCAGAAAAGCGAAGAAACCTTTTTGCCTGTCAAGAACTGAACCCAGACAGCTATCAGTACAGGGTCTGCTWCGATCATTTCATCACTGGTGAATCAAGTCTGATCGATTTCTAGTTTAGTTCAGCTGTTATGCTAACCAGGTGTTAACAACACTAAATTAGCTAGATAGTTTATAGTCTAGTCGAGTGAGTTTCGAGTTTTGGGGTAGACATTTTTTGTCACCATAAAAATGCACTTTTATAACAAATGATTGCATGCCTCTATCATCGCATTTGCAGACTAATGTAAACCTAGCTACTATTCCTCATGTGATGAGTAGAATGGATATTTTAGGCTATTTAAAAACGCGTAGTGGCATAGGTTTATAGGCTATATCAGAGACGTTTCTTTCCTTTGCACAGGAAAAATGTGGCGTTTGATAAACATTTGATGCAATTCTACAACACGTTATAAGCGTTATATGACGAGACATTAGCAGAATATTTTTAATATGAGGGTAGCCTACACTTACTCTACTAACAACATATCAGAAAAAACACCTTGTCTTGAATGCAACTATGTAATCTAGAATATTACCTTAATTTGACAAAAACTGGATTCCTTCTAGCCATGACCATGAAGAAGGGAGACGCAAATGGTACAGTGTGACGTCCATACAGCCTGCAGAACAATCTTGTCCCAAAGACTCCAGTGGGTATTATATATCATATGATAATCCAATGATCATTTGTTGAGCACTTTATTCATAAGAGGGAAAATGTATGGACATTACAGAATAGGACAAAGGCATCAATGGGATAGGACAACCTGCTGTGTTGACTATTGATTGTTCCAGCCCAACAATACATTTAATCTTTATATGACACTAAAACACCCGAATGAATTTAACCAAACAATTAAGAGCCCTGATGGTATAGGCGACCTAAATAACAGCTGGTGTGCTTTTCATTTGTTTATGTACTACTGTAGGTTCACCAGCTGACCTCTATCAAGACACCCATGTCGACCGGATTCCCACTGTGTAGAGGAGCTGCAGCAGCATCACATTCTACTTTTACTACTTAGTCCTTTTCCAGATATGACAGGAGACTCCCTCAGTTAGACTAGATGGTTGTTATATGCTGTGGATATGACAGGAGACATCCCTCAGTTGGGGGTACTGGAGGACTGGAGTTGGGCTGTTGGGGATACTGGAGGACTGGAGTTGGGCTGTTGGGGATACTGGAGGAAGACAGAGTTGGGCTGTTGGGTGCTGGAGGACTGGGAGTTGGGCTGTTGGGGGTACTGAGAGGGACGGCGTTGGGCTGTTGGGGGTCTGGAGGACTGGAGTTGGGTCTGTTGGGTACTGGAGGACTGGAGTTGGGGCTGTTGGGGTACTGGAGGATGGAGTTGGGCTGTTTGGGGGTACTGGAAGGACCAGAGTTGGGCTGTTGGGGGTACTGGAGGCTGAGTTGGGCTGTTGGGGAAACTGGGGACTGGAGTTGGGCTGTTGGGGGTATGGAGGACTGGAGTTGGGCTGTTGGGGGTACTGGAGGATGGAGTTGGGCTGTTGGGAAGGATGTTGAGGACTGGAGTTGGGCTGTTGGGGGGTACTGGAGGACTGGAGTTGGCTGTTGGGGGAATGGAGACGAGTTGGGCTGTTCTGGGGATACTGGAGGATGGGGTTGGGCTGTTGGGGATACTGGAGGCTGGGTTGGGCCGTTGGGGGGTACTGGGAGGACTGGAGTTGGGCTGTTGGGGGAAACTGGACGACTGGAGCTGGGCTGTTGTGGGGTACTGGAGGACGGAACATGCTGTAGGTCGATGGCTGCATTGGGTTGCATTGGCCATTAACAGCTCAAATGGGTTCACATGGCTGATATCTGAAAATAATTATGACAATCTAAATAAAACTTAATTGGAGAGCTTTGCTGAATCAAAAAGGTCATGTTCATTTAAGATACAAACCAAAATTGTGATTAATCACAGCACGAGTTAATCTTGAAAAATAGTTTAGTTAACAATTAAAACAAGTTTAATTAAACACTTAACTTGAAGAGGTCAACACAGTTTCGTATCATTTGAAAGTATATCTCAAATAAGCTAACTTGTGTACAGGTTAGACAGTTTTTACAAGTGACTCTTATACTAAAGCATCATTTCAGGAGAAGAAAAACAGAGCCAATACCTAGAGGTGGTCAACTCGCGTCCGTGCTGCATTGATCTACTGGGAAAGCAGACTTCTGTTCAGCCCAGCAATAGCACTTGATTAGGTTTGTAAGTGCTGGTCCTGGAACACAAGCCTTGCACCAGCAGGGCTTGACCTGCTCCAGTTGTAATTAGCATAAAATATACTTCCCTTTTTCCGGGAACCTGTTTCTTAAAGGATAATTCCGGTAAATATCATTAAGCTCACAGATCTTCATTGGTAAAGGGTTAAACCTGTTTCCATGCTTGTTCAATTGTAACATATGGAACATTCATGAAGATGCACATGTGGAGGTCGTTAAGACACTAACGGGAGCTTACAGGCGGTAGGCAATGTAGGTCACAGTTATGCAACGTGGGCA
>NW_019944579.1:15373-25594 GCF_002910315.2 Salvelinus sp. IW2-2015 | reverse complement strand
TGGAAGCGGGGTGACGTGAGAGAACTTGTGGGAAGGTTGAACACCAGACCGGGCTGCGGCGTTCTGGATGAGTTGTAGGGGTTTAATGGCACAGCAGGGAGCCCAGCCAACAGTGGATTGCAGTAATGCCAGACGGGAGTAACAACAGACTCGCTAGATGGCTACAGTAAGGAGCCGTGGTACAAACAGCTCGCTAGATGGCTACAGTAGGAGCCGTGGTAACCAAACAGACTCGCTAGATTGGCTACAGTAGGAAGCCGTGGTAACCAAACAGACTCGCTAGATGGCTACAGTAGGAGCCGTGGTAACCAAACAGACTCGCTAGATGGCTAACAGTGGAGCCGTGGTAACAACAGACTCGCTAGATGCTACAGTAGGAGCCGTGGTGAACCAAACGAGACTCGCTAGATGGCTACAGTAAGATGCCGTGGACCAAACAGACTCGCTAGATGGCTACTAGGAGCCGTGGTAACAAAACAGACTCGCTAGATGGCTTACAGTAGGAGCCGCGTGGTAACCAACAAGACTCGCTAGAATGGCTACAGTAGGGCCGTGGTACCAAACAGACTCGCTTAGATGGCTACAGTAGGAGCCGTGGTAACCAAACAGACTCGCTAGATGCTACAGTAGGAGCCCGTGGTAACCAACAGACTCGCTAGATTGGCTACAGTAGGAGCCGTGGTAACCAAACAGACTCCTAGATGGCTACAGTAGAGACCGTGGTACCAAACAGACTCGTAGATGGCTACAGTAGGAGCCGTGGTAACCAACACAGATCCGCTAGATGGCTAACAGTAGAAGCCGTGGTAACCAACAACAGACTTCCGCTAGTTTTAGCTAACACACCATCCAACCTAGCTTGCTATTATGAAAATCGAATGTAACAATGCCCCAAAATGTTTTCAATTCGACTTTAGCTTTCAAAAGCAGCTCAAACATAATCTGAACTATAGAGTGCCGTCCGCATAACATACGACGGCTCCCTGCCGCATGTTGGACAACAGCGCATGAATTCTTCCGACAGACAAGCACAGCGAAGCAGTTATCGCCTTGCTCCCACAACGCGTGATAACTGTGAACGCTGCGTGTAACACATCCGGTGTCAGGATAAATAAAACGCAAGGTCTTGCTAACTTTCTTTTAATTATGTTTAATTCCGCAAAACACTGAATGGCAAAGCAATTTTCGTATATACGGGTTCGCTGTTTCACGCCGCAGGATGAACAGAGAACTGTGGAAGTACTCAAATAGTAGTTTTTTATAACTATGCAATTTTATTCTCAACGTGTCCAGTTGGCCTATCACAGTAGAGGTGGGCGTGGTTTAGACTTTGCCCCCCTTTGCTGGCCCTTTGTCCAAGCCCTTGGCGCGTTCTCCTTTGTCCACATCTGGTTGCTGGGTAGAGCACCTCTGTCCTGTGTCCTCCATGATTCTTTACTCAAACAATTCCTTAATATGGTACTGTCCCAGTATTCTAACCTCCTGGTTGGTCTAGAGAGATGCACCCTTCCCCTCTCCAGACTGTCCACAACTTTTATGGCCGGTGTTGGTCAGTCCTTACCCCTACAACACACCCCGCTGTATAGTTTGTGTATGTGTGTAACAAAACATTATTCCTCTTCAACCAATATGCAACAGGCTATTATGCATAAACATAAATCCTAACATAACGGTGCCTAAAACGAGTTGATTCTTCACCCACTCTCATTTCCTGTGTGCTCTATCTAACAAGGCAGAAAGAACAACGGGGAAAACATGTTTACAGATTCCCCGCAATCATGAAACACCATTGGTGACAGTGACACCAATGAGATAAGACTCAAGAACTGTCAGAAAAGCGAAGAAACCTTTTTGCCTGCCAAGAACTGAACCAGACAGCTATCAGTACAGGGTCTGCTACGATCATTTCATCACTGGTGAATCAAGTCTGATCGATTTCTAGTTTAGTTCAGCTGTTATGCTAACCAGGTGTTAACAACACTAAATTAGCTAGATAGTTTAAGTCTAGTCGAGTGAGTTTCGAGTTTGGGGTAGACATTTTTGTCACCATAAAAAGGCACTTTTATACAAATGATTGCATGCTCTATCATCGCATTTGCAGACTAATGTAAACTAGCTAATATTCCTCATGTGATGAGTAGAATGGATATTTTAGGCTATTAAAAAACGCTTAGTGGCATAGATTTATAGGCTATATCAGAGACGTTTCTTTCCTTAGCACAGGAGAAATGTGGCGTTTGATAAACATTTGATGCAATTCTACAACACGTTATAAGCGTTATATGACGAGACATTAGCAGAATATTTTAATATGAGGGTAGCCTACACTTACTCTCTAACAACATATCAGAAAAACACCTTGTCTTGAATGCAACTATGTAATCTAGAATATTACCTTCATTTGACAAAAACTGGACTCCTTCTAGCCATGACCAATAAAATGGAACTTTTGGCCATCAAGGAAAACGCTATGTCTGGCGCAAACCCAACACCTCTCATCACCCGAGAACACCATCCCACAGTGAAGCATGTGGTGGCGCAGCAGGACTGGGAAACTGGTCAGAATTGAGGAATGATGGATGGGGCTAAATACAGGGAAATTCTTGAGGGAATCCTGTTTCAGTCTTCCAGAGATTTGGAGACTGGGATGGAGGTTCACGCCTTTCAGCAAGACAATGACCCTAAGCATACTGCTAAAGCAACACACGAGTGGTTTAAGGGTAAACATTTAAATGTCTTGGAATCGCCTAGTCAAAGCCCAGACCTCAATCTAATTGAGAATCTGTGGTTTGACTTAAAGATTGCTGTACACCAGCGGAACCCATCCAACTTGAAGGAGCTGGAGCAGTTTTGCCTTGAAGAATGGGCAAAACTCCCAGTGGCTAGATGTGCCAAGCTTATAGACACATACCCCAAGAGACTTGCAGCTGTAATTGCTGCAAAAGGCGGCTCTACAAAGTATTGACTTTGCGGGGTGAATAGTTATGCACACTCAAGTTCTGTTTTTTTTGTCTTGTTTCTTAAAATATTTTGCATCTTCAAAGTAGTTGGCATGTTGTGTAAATCAAATGATACAAACCCCCCAAAAATCTATTTAAATTCCAGGTTGTAAGGGAACAAAATAGGAAAAATGCAGAGGGGGGTGAATATTTTCGCAAGACACTGTACATGTAATAGGCTGCACTTCTTTAGAATTATGAAGCCTTGTAGATTGAGTCATTGAGCTGCAGTGAACCATTCATTATGACGCCTTGTAGATTGAGTCATTGAGCTGGAGTGTACCATTCATTATGAAGCCTTGTAGATTGAGTCATTAATTATGGAGCCTTGTAGATCGAGTCATTGAGCTGCAGTGAACCATTCATTATGGCGCCTTGTAGATTGAGTCATTAATTATGGAGCCTTGTAGATTGAGTCATTGAGCTGCAGTGAACCATTCATTATGGCGCCTTGTAGATCGAGTCATTGAGCTGCAGTGAATCATTAATTATGGAGCCTTGTAGATTGAGTCATTGAGCTGCAGTGAACCATTCATTATGAAGCCTTGTAGATTGAGTCATTGAGCTGCAGTGAACCATTCATTATGGAGCCTTGTAGATTGAGTCATTGAGCTGCAGTGAACCATTCATTATTTATGAAGCCTTGTAGATTGAGTCATTGAGCTGCAGTGAACCATTATTTATGAAGCCTTGTAGATTGAGTCATTGAGCTGCAGTGAACCATTCATTGGGATGTACTGCTGTCTGATCTGGCTGTTGTTCACCCAATAGAAATACACACANCTTTTGATTTTGACCCCCCCTTTGTTCAGGGACACATTATTCCATTTCTGTTAGTCACATGTCTGTGGAACTTGTTCCGTTTATGTCTCAGTTGTGTAAATATTTGTATGAACATAACAAGATTCAACATGTTAAGTTTGCTGAAAATAAACGGAGTTGACAGTGAGAGGACGTTTCTTTTTTTGCTGAGTTTATAATCCATGGTATACAAGGATGTACCCTTTTTCTCTTGGGACCTCTTCAACTGCAGACAGGGTTTGACAGCTCTCTGTATCTGAGGACAGAAAACATCACAAAGAGACAGGCTGCATTATACTCAAGTTAAACAGCCCTGAATATTATGTTGCTATATCTCTGTGTTCACTTTTTCTCACTAGGGAACTGGAGAATATTTTCATAATTTCCTCCCACAAAGGTACCTGCCCTATTCAGTGTAGCCCTTCTGTGACAGCTGGAACTGCTAGCTAATCCTTTCACCATCTTCCATGGCTGTTAGCTAGCTACCTAGCTACAAATGTATTTGGAGTTACAATGATAAATACACCAAGATAGCTAGCTATGATAGCAAGCTGGTGATATTGAATTCACTTAGCTAGCTATACAGTATGTAAAGTTAGCCAACTAGCGAACATTGCTTTAGCAGCTCATTTGAGTTAGCCTGCACACTAAGTTTCTGTAGCAAGCTTGTTTTTGATAATTTTCTAAATATATTTACTTACTTGGATAGGTTCTCCAACTGCCTTTTTCTGGGTCCTTAGAAAAACGAAATAATGGGCAATCTTCCCGAAGTTACTGGTGGTAGCAAAACACAGACTGACTTTGATCTTCCAACATAGTGCCTGGTTCGGTGGCTAGGTGATTTGTGATTTGTGGCAAAACTGCAAGCCCTCTATAGCCATTAATATATTTACTTCCTTGCTGTCCCCAGTCCACCTGGCCTTGCTGCTGGACTGAACGTCTAGCTATAAACAGTTACAACAAGACAAGAGGTCAGAAACAGAACCCTTGTGTCGTGTGCCTAACGTTAAAAACCTTGGGGAATAACCCCGGGTAAAGATGACAAAAAAACCGGTAAAAGGGGGCCCTTTCTACCAGGACTACATCCAGTGACTCACCCTTAGAACATCTGCTCTGCCGATGTCTGGTTCTGTTAAATATTCCCCTACTGTATGTCTGCTGTTGGCCAATACAGGGCGTTTTCATCGTCCAATAATTGGCAAACCGTTCAGAAACGAAACTGGGATGGACTTCTGAATTGTCCAAGAGAAAACTCTCGTTTGCTCTATCCCGTCTGTGTCTCGTTTACGTTTCCGTAACGAAAGACCGCACTGCCACTTCCGTTCGGCGTAGATCTGATGACGCCATTACGTAGAAACGCAAGATAGTTTACCACATTCCACTGTCTTGTCTAATCTTATGATGAAAGAATCATCAATGTGACAAGGTATTCCATTCATGTTCATAGGCCATTTTCAGACCAACATAAAACAAAGGATAATCAACTCGGGCTCTATGGGAAAATAAATCAAAACACCGTGGAAAGTCAGTCCGCTAGTGCGTCATGTTAAACAACACCTTCCACGTCCTTCATTATTTTCCCATAGAGCCCCTCGTATTAGCCCTTAACATACCATGCCTATAAACTTCACACACTTGCTGCCACGAGAAATGGGTTCAACAATCCATTAAGTAGCTAGCAAGTTGCTAGATGCTACAGTAGTGAAGCCGTGAACCAAACAGACTCGCTAGATAGCCACAGGTAGGAGCCGTGTAACCAAACAGACTCGCAGAGGGGATGGCTACAGGTAGGAGCCGTGGTACAAACAAAGACTCGCTAGGTATGGCTACAGTAGGAGCCTGTAACCAAACAGACTCGCTAGATAGCCACATAGAGCCGTTAACCAAACGACTCGCTAGCATGGCTCATAGAGCCGTGCGTAACCAAACAGACTCGCATAGATAGCCACAGTTAGGAGGCGTTGGAACCAAACAGACCGGCTAGATGGCTACAGTAGGAAGCCGTGTAACCAAACAGACCACTAGATGGCACATAGGAGCCGTCGTAACCAAACCCAGACTCGCTAGATACCACAGTAGAGCCGTGTAACCAAACAGCACTCGCTAGACGCTTACAGTAGGAGCCGTGGGAAATTTAACATTACATTTAAGTCATTAGCAGACGCTGTCTTATCCAGAGCACTTACAAAGGGTGCATTCACCTTTATGACATTCCAGTGAACAGCCCTTTACAATTAGTGCCATCTAAATCTTTAAGGGGGGGTCAGCAAGGATTACTTTTATCCTATCCTAGGTATTCCTTAAAAGGTGGGTTTCAGGGTGTCTCCGGAAGTGGTGATTGACTCCGCTGTCCTGGCGTCGTGCAGATTTGTTCCACCATTTGGGGGCCAGCAGCATCGCACACAAGTTTTGACTGCTGAGCGGGAACTGTACTTCCTCCAGTGGCTAGGAGGCGAGCAGGCCAGAGGTGATGAACGCATGCCTTGTTGGGGGTAGGCCTGATCAGAGCCTGAAGTACTGAGGCCTTCCCCTTCACAGCCTCCTAGCAAGCACCATGTCTTGTAGCGGATGCAGCTTCCAACTGAAGCCAGTGGAGAGAGCGGAGGAGCGGTGACTGAAGAGAACTTGGGAAGGTTGAACACCAGACGGGCTGCGGCGTTCTGGATGAGTTTAGGGGTTTAATGGCACAGGCAGGCGAGCCCAGCCAACAGTGAGTTGCATAATCCAACGGATAACCAAACAGACTCGCTAGATGGCTACATAGGAGCCGTGTAACCAAACAGACTCGCTAGGATGGTACAGTAGAAGCCGTGTAAACCAAACAACCTCGCTAGATGGCTACAGTAGGAGCGTGGTAACCAAACAACTCGCAGGATGCCTACAGTTAGGAAGCCGGGTAACCAAACAACTCGCTAGATGGCTACAGTAGGAGCCGTGGTAACCAAACAGACTGCGCTAGATGCTACAGTAGGGAGCCTGTAACCAAACAGACTCGCTAGATGGCTACAGTAGGAGCCGTGGTAACCAAACAGACGCGCTAGATGGCTACATAGGAGCCGTGGTAACCAACAGACTCGCTAGATGGCTACAGTAGAGCCGTGGGTAAACCAAACAGACTCGCTAGATGGCTACAGTATGAGCCGTGGAAACCCAAACAGACTCGCTAGATGGCTACAGTAGAGCCGTTGGTAACCAAACAGACTCGGCTTAGATGGCTACAGTAGACCGTGGTAAGCAAACAGACTCGCTAGATGGCCTACAGTAGAGCCGTGGTAACCAAACAGACTCCCTAGTGGCTACCAGTAGGAGCCGTGGAAGCCAAACAGGACTCCCTAATGCTACGTTAGGCGCGTGGTAAACCAACAGGATTCGCTGATGGCTAGCAGTAGGAGCCGTGTAACAACAACAAGACTCGCTAGTTAGCTAAACCCAAACCATCATTCCTAGCTGCTATTATGAAAAATCGAATGAACAATGCCAATAATGTTTTCATTCGACTTGCTTTCAAAAGCAGCTCAAAACATAAGAACAGAAAACTATATATGCTCGCAAGTAACATACGACGCTCCTGTCCGCCATTTGGAAGACCAGCGCATGAATTCTTCCGACAACGGCAGAGTTCTACCCCAAACTGCGTGATAACTGAACGCTGCGTGGACACATGCCGGGTCAGATAATAAACGCAAGGTCTGCTAACTTTCTTTTAATATGTTTAATACCGCAAACACTGAATGGCAAATGCAAGTTCGTAATACGTGTCGCTGTATTCACCGCGCAGATGAACAGAAACTGTGGAAGTACTCAAATGAGTAGTTTTTATACGATGACAATTTTATTCTCAACGTGCTCCAGTTGCCAATCACAGTAGAGCTGGGCGTGGTTTAGACTTTGCCCCCTTGCGGGCCCGTTGTCCAAGCCCCTTGGCGCGTTCCTTTGTTCCACATCTGGTTGTGGGTAGAGCCACCTCTGTCCGTGTCCCCCATATCTTGTACTCAAAAACAATTCCGAATATGGTACTGTCCAGTATTCTAACCTCCGGTTGGTCTAGAGAGATGCACCCTTCCCCTCTCCAGACTGGCACAACTTTTATGGCCGGTGTTGGGTCGATCCTTACCCTTCTACACACACCCCCGCTTATAGTTTGTGTATGTGGTGTAACAAAACATATTTCCTCTTTTTTTTCGTTTTTAACCATATATGCTAACAGTTATTATGCTATAACATAAATCCGTAACGAAAGGTGCCTACAAACGAGTTGATTCTTCACCACTTCAATTTTCCTGCGATGCTCATATCTTGAACAAGGCAAGAAAGACAACGGGGAAAACGATGTTTACAGATTCCCGCAATTCATGAAACCACATTGGTGACAGTGACACCATTGAGATAAGACTCCAAGAACTGTCAAGAAGCGAAGAACCTTTTTCCTGCCCAAAACTGAACCCAGACGCTATTCACCCGTCAGGCTGCTAACGTTCATTTTTCATCCCTGGTGATCAAGTCTGATCGATTTCTAGTTAGTTAGTGTTATTACCAGTGTTTAAAAAGCACTAAATTACTAGATAGTTATGTTCTAGTCGAGTGAGTTTCGAGTTTTGCGGTAGAAATTTTT
Source organism: Salvelinus sp. IW2-2015 (assembly GCF_002910315.2). NCBI lineage: Eukaryota > Metazoa > Chordata > Actinopteri > Salmoniformes > Salmonidae > Salvelinus > Salvelinus sp. IW2-2015. The sequence goes on along the minus strand of NW_019944579.1, from coordinate 17,182 downwards.
GTCACCATAAAAGGCACTATTATAACAAATGATTGCAGCCTCTATATCTCGGCTTTGCAGACTATGATAACCTAGCTATATTCCTCCATGTGATGCGTAGAATGGATATTTTAGCTATTAAAAAACGCTTAGTGGCATAGATTTATAGGCTATATCCCAGAGACTTCTTTCCTTAGCACGAGAAATGTGGCTGTTTGATAAACATTTTGATGCAATTCTACAAAACCGTACTTATCAGCTTATATGCGGACATTTCGGCAGAATATTTAATATTGAGGTGCCTACATTACTCTACTAACATAATTCAGAAGAAACACCTATTCTTTGAATGCAACTATGCTAATCTAGGAATATCCTTCATTTGGACAAACTGAGGACTCTTCTAGCCATGACCATTAAAATGGGAAACTTTTGGCCATCAAGAAAAGCGCTATGTCTGCGCCAAACCCAACACCTCTCATCCAACACCGAGAACAACCATCCCACAGTCGACAGCATGAGTGTGGCGGCAGGCAGGACTGGAAACTGGTGCATGATTGAAGTAATATGGATGGGGCTAATATACAGGGAAATTCTTGAGGGATCCTGTTTTCAGTTCTTCCAGAGATTTGAGACGGGGGATGGAGGTTCCAAAAACTGTTCGCAGACATGCCCTAGCATATGCTAAAGCCAACGAGTGGTTAAAGGTAAACATTTAAATGTCTTTGAAATCGCCTAGTCAACGCCCACGACCGCTCATCTAATTGGGAATCTTGTGGTTGACTTAAAGATTGCTGTACCCGCGACCCAATCAACTTTGAGGAGCTGGACAGTTTGCCTGAGAGAATTGGCAAAATGCCCAGTGCTAGATGTGCCAGAGCTATAGACGACATTACCCCAAGGAGACTTGGCGCTGTAGATGCTGCAAAGCGCTCTGACAAAGTATTGACCTTCGGGTGAATAGTTTGCACATACACATTCTGTTTTTCTTGCTGTTTTCCTTAAATATTTTGCATCTTCAAATAGTGGCATGTTGTGATAAATAAATGATTAAAACCCCCCAAAAATCTATTTAAATTCCAGGTTGTAAGGGAACAATATAGGAAAAATTGCAGAGGGGGTGAATAAATTTTATCGGCAAGGAACTGTACATGTAATAGGCTTGCACTTCTTTAGAATTATGAAGCCTTGTAGATTGAGTCATTGAGCTGCAGTGAACCACATTATGGACGCCTTGTAGATGAGTCATGGCTGGCATGAACCATCATTTTAAGCTCGCTCAGCTAGCAGTGACCCTCACAAGGACTCCAATCTCACTGAGCCTTCTAGATTTGCAGATCGAATTAATTAGAATGGCCGTTGTCCTACATGCCGATCTATCCTGAGCTACGAATAGAATTACATATCAGGTTATCGCGCCTGAATATAATGAAGATTCAGTGTATCAATCTACAGCGTATCTTATGTAAATTTCAAAGGCCATTATGCAAGCTGGCAAGTATAGAAGAATCCATTCGCATTACTACTCTCGGTCGCGCCTATGGTAGATCGATCTCATCCTCAGAAAGTCCTGCTAAATAATATTGCTACGCCTTGAATGCATGACCTTAGAGTTCATATGATATGTCATTTGCAATGAGGATCACCAGCATGCTCCTTATGAACCTGTAGATTGCGCATAATGAAGCGCTTGCTCCAAGATTACATTCCATATATGCGCCTTGTATAGATGAGTTCGAATCAGTCTGCAGTGAACCATGCATTATTTAATGAAGCCTATGTAATTATCATTGAGCTGCAGTACCCATTATTATAAGCCTTTGTAATTGA
>NW_019944579.1:12298-15348 GCF_002910315.2 Salvelinus sp. IW2-2015 | reverse complement strand
TCCCAGTTTCAAACTGTTCTTGCCTGCGGTTATGGAACCCCTACCTGTCCCAGACCTGCTGTTTTCAACTCTTAATTATCGGCTATGAAAAGCCAACTGACATTTATTCCTGATTATTATTTGACCATGCTTGTCATTTATGAACATTTTTGAACATCTTGGCCATGTTCTGTTATAATCTCCACCCAGCACAGCCAGAAGAGACTGGCCACCCCTCATAGCCTGGTTTCCTCTCTAGGTTTCTTCCTAGGTTTTGGCCTTTCTAGGAGGTTTTTCCTAGCCACCCGTGCTTCTACACCTGCATTGCTTGCTGTTTGGGGTTTTAGGCGGGTTCTGTACAGCACTTCGAGATATTAGCTGATGTACGAAGGGCTATATAAAATAAACTTGATTGATTGATTGATTAAACTCTACTGTGCAAATATACTGTGCATTATAAGGAAATAATGCACACTCTAGAATGCCCTTCAAGCCAATCAGAAACAAGTATTCAACAATGACATTGTTAACATCATATTTAAGTGATAATGCCGAGAAGCCGGTGTTGGGATATCGTGACAATATATCCTCCAAACAGTGGAGCAGGTTGAGAGCTTCCTTGTGTCCACATCACCAAACTATCATGGTCCAAACACACCAAGACAGTCGTGAAGAGGACACGACAACGCCTATTCCCCTCAGGAGACTGAAAAGATTTGGCATGGGTCCTCAGATCCTCAAAAAAGTCTTACAGCTGCACCATCAAGAGCATCCGACGTGTTGCAATCACCGCCTGGTATGGCAACTGCTTGGCCTCCGACCGCAAGGCGCTACAGAGGGTAGTGCGAACTGCCCAGTACATCACTGGGGCAAAGTTTCCTGCCACCCAGGACCTCTATACCAGCAGTGTCAGAGGAAGGCTCAAAAAAATTCCAAGGACTGCATGGCATGCAATACCGGAGTGCCAGATCTAGGTCAAAAAGGCTTCTTAACAGCTTCTAAGCCCAAGCCGGCCGCGACCGGGAGTCCGTGGGCGACGCACAATTGGCCTAGCGTCGTCCGGGTTAGGGAGGGTTTGGCCGGTAGGGATATCCTTGTCTCATCTCGCTCCAGCGACTCCTGTGGCGCGCGCGGCGCAGTGGCGCTAGCCAAGGGGCCAGGTACACGGTGTTTCCTCCGACACATTGGGCGGCTGGCTTCCGGGTTGGAGGCACGCTGTGTTAAGAAGCAGTGCGGCTTGGTTGGGTTGTGCTTCGGAGGACGCATGGCTGCCTTGTAGATTGAGTCATTGAGCTGCAGTGAACCATTCATTGGGATGTACTGCTGTCTGATCTGGCTGTTGTTCACCCAATAGAAATACACACAAAACAACAACAACTTGAAGGGTTACCAGAGTGTATGATGATAAAAGCATGAATATCAACAAGAACAGATTGTCAAAGTTTATTCTTAGCTTGGTTTAAAAATGATTACACAAATATAAAGATAAACTGCATTTGAAAACACATGCATATATAAACATGATCAAAATACTAAATAATAGTTCTGACCATCAGTTATTATTGAGTTGTTCTAAAGTGATACACAGACAGACAGGCTACAGGCAGACAGACTACAGACACAGGCTACAGGCAGACAGGCTACAGGCAGACAGGCTACAGGCAGACACAGACAAACTACAAGCAGACAGGCTACAGGCAGACAGACTACAGACAGACAGGCTACAGGCAGACAGACTACAGGCAGACAGGCTACAGGCAGACAGACTAGACAGACTACAGGCAGACAGACATACTATGGACAGACTACAGGCAGACAGAAAGACTACAGGCAAACTACAGGCAGACAGACTACAGGCGGACTACAGGCTGACAGACAGAACCTACAGGCAGACAGACAACAGACAAACAGACTACTGGCAGAGAGACAGAACAACAGACAGGAAATAGGGTTCCATACACCTAGTACCAATACTATAGTATAAAACACATAGCATCAATACTGTAGTATAAAACACATAGCATCATGCATAATAGAAATATAATATTAGAGGTTTGCTTTAATTTACATGGTGTGTGTGTGTTCTGTAGGGTTGTGTGTTAAGGAAGTGTTTACACAGGCAGCCCATTTCTGATATTTTTTTTTTCACTAATTGGTCTTTTGACCAATCAGATCATCTCTGAAAAAGATCTGTGATAACATCAGATGTGATTGGTCAAAATACCAATTAGTGGGAAAAGTATCAGAACTGGGCTGCCTGTGTAAACCAATCAATCAACAGTTTTATTTATATAGCCCTTCGTACATCAGCTAATATCTCGAAGTGCTGTACAGAAACCCAGCCTAAAACCCCAAACAGCAAGCAATGCAGGTGTAGAAGCACGGTGGCTAGGAAAAAACTCCCTAGAAAGGCAGCCCAACTGTCCCAGACCTGATGTAACATTCTGTCCCATTATTACAGCGACATCCAGGGCCTTCAGAAAGTTTATCCTCTTGATGCTCCTCCACATGTTGTTGTGTTACAGCCTCAATTCAACATGGATACAAATGTAATGTTTTGTCACTGGTCTACCACAATATCCCATAACATCAAAGTGGAATTATGTTTTAGCATTTTTTACAAATTAATACAGAATAAAAAGCTGAATGTCAAGAAGTATTCAACCCTTTTGTTATGGCAAGCCTACAATGTTCAGTATTTAAACATGTTCTTAAAGCCTAACATATGTTCAGTATTAAAAAATGTCCTTAAAGCCTACATATGTCCAGTATTAAAAATGTTCTTAGACAGCCTACATATGTTCAGTATTAAAAATGCTCTGTAAAGCCTAAATATGTTCAGTATTAAACATGTTCTTAACAAGTCACATAATAAGTTGCATGGACTCACACTGTGTACAATAATAGTGTTTGAACATGATTTGTAAATGACTAGCCGATCCTCTGTACCACCACACATAGTTATTTGTAAGTCCCTCAGTCGAGCAGTGAATTTCAAAACACAGATTCAACCACAAAGACCAGGGAGGTTTCCAAAGCCTCGCAAAGAAGGCAACCTATTGGTAGATGGA